>NW_027660951.1:0-109997 GCF_963280865.1 Gymnoscopelus braueri | reverse complement strand
ATTATTATTATTATTATTGTCTGATTTATGTATTTGTCATTTTTCCTGCAGAGGACATTGTGTTGACGGCAGAGGACCTGAAAGAGACCCCTCTGGTGTGGGTCCTGGACGTGTGTCACCTGGGTGCTGATAGGCTGGAGGTCCTAATCAGCAGGGTGCACAGGGTGGCCTAGGGTGGGGACCCGCCCTAGGGTGTTAGGTGGGACCCCCCCAAAAAAATATCCTATTTGAACTGGGGACCCCCCAAAAATAATCCTATTTGAACTGGGAACCCTTCACCCTGACAAGCACTTGGAATTGTTGGAGTTGAGGCATTCGGTTCAACAGATAAATAGCTGACCTCACAACGCCTCGAGGCGGTGTGAGCTTGAAGATCGGCTATTTTCAGTTGTAGCCTATTTCTTAGGAAATACTTGACTATTTGGCCAATGTTTGACCATCTGTTGTAGTAGTGTGTTTATTACTTTAGACATAGTAATGGTCTTATGGTTTATTTTGTCATTGTAGGGGTATTAAAAAGATGGTAGCTTTAATAATGGTAGCTATTTTTGCCTTATTTTATAATGTCCCTGATGACTGCCTTATTTGTTGGTTTTATTTTGATCTCTTCAGTTTTATAGTGTTCCAGGTCCAATTTTGTATGATCATGTTTTTGTGTCATCACTTCTGTGTGAGTTCTCTCTTCTGGTTGAATAAAGTTGGTATCCTGACTTGAAAATTTATTCTCTGTTTATTAAAGAGCTGGAGAGACGACGGGAAGATCCCTGTTACTGAACAAACACTCTATAGCAATGATTACTATCACAATAGAGCTATTTAACACTGTTACTGAACAAACACCCTATAATGATTACTATCAACTTGTAGGCTGTTGTTGCCCGATAAAGCCACCAGGTGTCATTAGAACACCATTTCATAGACTAGACATTTAGACAGCTGGTAAACACAGCTGGACATAAACCATAATAACATTAATATTGTGTGTTATGAATATGTCTCAGCATGGGGACTAGTTTCCATATAAAGTATCGAAAATGGAAATGTTTAACCAGAACCAAGGACGGGTGTTTTTAATGAATCTAACATGGTTAAAATGGAGTTTGAAGTTACAATGGGTTTTTAAAAGGAAGGGGGCCTGTCTGATAAAATGAATATGAAACATCTAAATACTGAATAAACCAACTTACAAACTGTCTGGGGTCCGACTCCTATCAAAAGCTTGAGTTGACGTTAATTTGACCCCAAACATGTTACAGTTACAGTTCTTGAGTAAATGTACTTAGTTACTTTGCACCACTGATTATATTGTCTCTCTCACACACACACACACACACACACACACAGAGGCAGAGCGCATGTGTGTGCACGCCACACACGCATGCTCAAATCATCATGATTTGTGTGCATGGGGTTCTCATCTTAAACAAGGTTAGTGCTTAATGAGAGTTCCAGTTTAGTAGACCTTGTATTGTGAATTTGTACTTCCATGTACTGTTATGTACTGTCATGTACTATTCTCATGTCTTACTAAATAAACTACATCAATCAAATCAATCAATGCACGCACGCACCGTATTGATCCAGTGAAATAGGTCATCTCCTTCTCTCTTTTATCTTCTCCCCTCGTCAGTGTTGCCATGTCCGTTTATTATAAGCTCACAAGCTTGTAGATCGTCTATTTTCAAATAGCCGACGTAGTCTATAGTCGCTTCTTTTGGGCTTTTTTTTTCATAGACCTGGTTGCTTATTTCTCTCGCTAAATCTGGCAACACTGGTCACAGAGCGTACATTACATGCCTCAGTTGTTCTCTTTACGGATCTTTATAGACTGGGAGAACTAGTTAACTCTTTGTAACTTAAAGAGAGAGAAAGAGTTATTATATTATAAGCACTTACGCTTACTTCAGTTTTGCGTCATCATCGCTTTGCTGCGATTTTGAGGAAACAAAGTAACTTATGCTTAATGTTGATTATTTAAACTCAGACTGCAAGATAGCTCCGACGGAACCTCTCCCTCAGCTGTATATCTCCGAGATGAGGTTCCTTGTTTCCCTCTGCCCTTTGAGCAGGACTGTGCCTCCCATCCGACGCATGTAAGACTCAGAGTTCCTGTTACCTTGGTGTTTTTTCTTTGAAAACAACGTAGAACACTTTGCCTGCTTGTACACGAATGGGGGGGGGGTCGACTTGGATACTTCAGTCTTTCTGCAGAACCTTTGCTTTTCTCTTCTTTACATTCTTTTATTTCACTTTACTTTCTTCTATTTTACTTTAATTTCTTTCTTTCTGTTAAACTCTCTCCTCCTGCTCTCCCACAGTGGAATGAGAATGTTGCTCTCCTCTCCAGCACAACAGGTGTCACAAACATACTTGATTACAAAAAACACAGCTGTAACAAGTGACACCTAATTGGAAACCTCCAACACAGAACACACTTAGAGCGCCCCTAAGAGACATGTCACTAGAAGGACAAATACACAAAATAAAACAATGACCTGATGCCAGCAGTAACACTCCCACCAGTTATACTTTGTGTGACTCTCAAACTTAGCACATTGTAGTAAACAAAAACTTAGTTACATCATCCTTTTTTCCCCTTTTTACTCAAAGAGTGTGTGTGTGCGTGTGTGCGTGCGTGTGTCTGTCTCTCTTTGGACCTTTTCTTTACTCAACACTTCTTGTTGAACTACATGGATTGCAGCAACTTTTCTTTCTTCAGCTTCATTGGATCTTGTTTCATCCCTTTTGCTTCTTTTGCATGACTTTTGTGCCTTGCTGTAGCCTTTACTTTTTTAACTTAACTGACATAACTTGCTTTGTGATGATACAATGACTCACCACCAGCTTATCTTCTTGGTCGACACATTGCATTCTTCTTATAGTCTACAATGCTCCAACCTAACGCAGACTTTTGGGCGTATGGCTGATCTTCACTCTTCATCTGAGACTCCCTTGCTTTCATTTGACTGTTCTTGGTTTGTCCTTATTCCTTGTTCTTCTCACGATCTTTGTAGCTGCCATCATGATTAAAGTTCATATTATTATAAATAAGTTAAGAAGTTCATAATGTTTTTGTTTGGTCAATTCATGTTTGGATTGTTCTCTTTGCTTTTGCTGGGTGTTTGAGTTGCTGTGAGGTCTAGGGTCACACTGACCTGGCAGCTGAATTAGATCAGTCAATCAAGCAATCAGCAAGGGTGGTTTAGATTTGGTTAATTACCAGAGCAGGGGCAGAGACATTCATTCTGCTCTGAGCACTAGAGCATGCAACAAGCAAGCTGAAGATGTCGAGTGTTGTTGGAAGCTGTTTAAGTTACTAAGATTAAAAGAAGAACTGTTTAAGTTAAAGAAGAGATTTAAGTTAAGACAAAAGAAGAAGATTTCAAGATTGTTTCCCCCATATAGTTTGATGCGGCCAATGAGGTAATCATTGTTGCCAGTGTATTTGTTTGTATGTTTTGTTATGTTGAGAAATGTGATACCAAATTAATGTATGCTGTATTTATGTTTATTTATTCAGTTCTCACGGCATTTAGTAATAAATGACTGTAAAAGAAAAGAAAACCTAGTGATCGTATCTGTCAACCGGAGGGAAGCTACAGTGAGAACTCAGCCTGCTCGACACGAGGAGAAGAGACAGCCTGTCTGTGCCTACCGTCGACCGAGCTGCAAGCAAGTTTCCACCGACACCGACAGTGACCAGCATTCGAACAGATAAGACTGTGCTTACACTAGCATCCCAGCAAGTGGAGTTCGGGAGCTTTGCGTGGTTAAGCCAACAAGAAGTAACACATTTAAAACAAGTTAAATGATGATATATGGAGTAACCTCGTCAACTGCTTTAAAAGGACTCTATAAGTGCCAAAAAGGGACATTGTTATGCACATGTTTTATGTTCAAGTTGTCGCTGATTTCACCACAGTCATTTACTATTAAGCAAGTTTGAAGTGTAAATGACATGTAAAGACTCTTAAGTGCTAAAAGGGTGAAAATATTCTGGTGTTATATTACATTTTGATTTCATCATAAGTGATTCACTCCTAAAGAATTTAAGTGACTAATATATTACAACCAAGAGTGATATAAGTTACCAAGTGTTAAAAGAAGTGTTCTCCAATTTCATTGGGTTAATTCATTTTAAGTTCATGAGTACTGTGAAAGAGTTTATGATACTTTAGGTCATTCTAAAGTTACTAGGTTAAAACTTTATTGGCAATTTCCTTGTAAGTGAAAACAATTTATTTGTAAAAGGGTTTGATATATTCTAAGTTCATTACAAGCTAAGTTAATTGCAATGTTGTTGCAATTTTTAAAACCTTAGTAATATTTCAAGTTAAGCCAGTTAATTTAACTGTTGTTTTTTGTTTAAGTTTAAAAGCTACTAAATAGAAGGCTTACAGTCAATTTAAAACATTACTAAATATGTCTGAGCACGAAGCCAATGGAACTAATTTGAACAATACCATTAGTATTGAAGCAATAGTGCACCAGTCTGAAAACACTGATAATGCACCTTTAGACACTAACCCACACAAGGAAATTGAGGTACTAGAAGAGACCCACGATGCTGCAGGAGAGACCGAAGATGCTGCAGAGAAACTGCGAAGAAGCCAGAGAACCCGAACGCTTACTGAAAGGGGTCAAGACCTCGAAGACAAAATAATTAGAAATCTTCAACATCACTTCACAACTTCCTATGAGAAATGGAAATCTATTGCAAAAGAGGCTAAGCAATTATTCAGTGGACCTTTGGCCAATGCCATATTACAAAGCATTATGACCAAGATCAACTGTGCTGAGAAAGACGTAACGCAAGCTTATGTAGACTTACGCCGACACATTACCCCTGATAATCAGACCCGCCGTCGAGTCGACACTTGTGTAGCGGTGTCAGAGAAGATCCTGACGCGTGCTTCTAATCGCAAAGACAAAGATCAAGAGACTTTGAGCGACACTAGCACGTTGTTCTCATTCAGTGCAAGTCAAAGTTCAGCGTCTGCAAGTAGGTTAACCATGAGATCAAGACGCTCAAACCAGTCCACTGCAAAGAAACAAGAAGCTGCGGCAGAACTAGCTGCAACTCAAGCCACTTTGGAAGTCCTAGACGAAATGGAACATGAGAAGCATCAGCTTGAAACCCTTGAAGCTGAGAACAGACAAAGGCTTGCAACCATTGAAGCTGAGAACAGACAAAGGCTTGCAACCATTGAAGCTGAGAACAGACAAAGGTTTGCACTGCAAGAAGCGGAAAATGCTGCAAGGCAAAGTGCTTTAGATGAGAAGTGCAGGCAGTTAGAGCGTTTGGACGCAGTTAAGAAAATGAATGCGGCAAAGGCACGACTACAAGTGTATGAACAAGTGGGCTCAGATGACGAGATATTAGAGTTGTTCCAAGACAGCAAATCTAAGCAACTGACACCCGCACCTAAGTCAAGAAGTCTTCCAGTGCAACCAGTGGCAAAACCACAACATGTCTCGCATGCACAACTGCCTACGATAACCCAAGCTACCACAAGGAGCCAGCCTGCTACTAATGCTCAGCAGATGACACAAGCAGTCATGGGGCAGCCTGCTGCTGATGCTCAGCAAGAGGATAGCGCTACAGCAATCGCCAGAGCAATTGCAGAGTCCATCAATGCAAGCCGATTGCCTGTACCAGAACCTTCAGTTTTCAGTGGAGACCCACTAAGATACAAAGACTGGAAAATGTCATTTCAAACATTGATAGGCAGAAAGAACATTCCAGTAAATGAGAAAGTCTACTATCTTCGCAAGTATGTCGGCGGACCTGCAAAGAAAGCCATAGAGGGTTATTTCCTGTTAGGCACTGAAGCGGCCTATCATTCAGCATGGGACATACTTGAAGAAAGATATGGAAGCTCATTTGTGATAGCTAAGGCCTTCAGGGATAAACTTACCTCATGGCCGAAGATAGGACCCAGAGACAGCATTGAACTGAGAGAGTTCGCAGACTTCCTGCAAGGCTGTCAATCAGCGATGTCACAGATTAAAGGCCTAGAAGTCCTAAATGACTGTGCCGAAAATCAGAGAATACTTGCCAAGCTTCCTGATTGGCTAACAGCCAGTTGGAACAGAAGGGTCATGGATACTCTAGAAGAGAGCCAGGAATTTCCTAGCTTCAAACAATTTGTTAAGTTTATCACAAAAGAAGCCAAGATAGCTTGTAATCCAGTGACCTCTCTTCATGCTCTGAAGTCAAGTGATGGTGAGAAGGTGAAGGCACCACCAAAGACACGAAGTGTTGGTGCAAAGGTACTGGCAAGCTCATCTGAAGAGAAACCAGATGTTAAAGGGTGTGTCTTTTGTGAGATGTCGAACCATGGCATTCACACATGTCGAAAGTTCATGGCCAAATCAGTTGCAGAACGAGTCAAGTTTGTGCAGACCAACAGATTATGTTTTGGATGCTTGAAATCAGGTCACCATTCAAAGAACTGTGAAAACAAGAGTGTCTGTGACACATGTAAAAGGAAGCACCCTACCTGTTTACATGAAGACCGTACCAAGGACGACGGAAAGAAAGTACAGAAGGATGACGGAAAGAAAGAACAGAAGGATGACAAACGAAAAGAGAGTGAGAAGCACTCAAAGGACAAAGAAAGGTCAAAGGACAAGGCGGAGTCTAAACAGACCAATGAAACAGCAAGTGAAGCATCAGCATCATCTTTTCGAGTAGTGCAGGACATGAGCAGCACTTGCACATCCACAGTTGTTCCAGTATGGTTATCCACTACAAGTAGACCAGAGAATGAAGTGCTTGTGTATGCACTTCTGGACAACCAAAGTGATACCACCTTCATCTTGCAAGAGAAAGCTGACACTCTGGACACACAGAAGGTGCCAGTGCAGCTAAAACTGTCCACATTGTCATCCAAAAGTACAATCATTCCAAGTCAGAAGTTAACCGGGCTGCAGGTCAGAGGGTTTTATTCGTCTAAGAAAATTCTTCTCCCAATCACCTATACAAGAGAGTTCATTCCGGCCAATCTAAGTCATATTCCTACACCCAAGACAGCAAGAGCATGGTCTCACCTAGAGTACCTTGCTGAAGAGATTGCACCTTTAATCGACTGTGACATTGGTCTGCTTATTGGCTATAATTGTTCTCAGGCCCTGCTACCCAGAGAAGTGGTGTCAGGCAAAGACAATGAGCCATTTGCCCAAAGAACAGACCTTGGCTGGAGTATAGTCGGCAGTGTCAATCCCTGTGTCGACTATGGTGATGTGATTGGAAGCAGCCACAGGATTGTTGTCAAAGAAGTGACACCAAACATTCACTCGCCTTCTAATCTAACAAGTGAAGTCCGATACATCTGCCGAACACAAGTTAAAGAAGTAGTCACTCCACCAGATGTGATAAGGGTGCTTGAATCAGACTTCAATGAGAGAACGGCAGAGGATGCTCATTTCTCCCAAGAGGATCTACGCTTCATAACAACAATGGAGCATGGGATCAAGATCAAGGCAGACGGTCACTGTGAGATGCCGTTGCCATTTAAGGAAGACAGACCGAGTCTACCAGACAATAGAGTGTGTGCAAATCACCGTCTCAAGGGTCTGAAAAAGAGATTTGAAAAGGACAAGCAATACCATAAAGATTACATTGCCTTCATGAGTGAAACGATCGCTCGCGGAGATGCTGAGAAAGTTCCAGCAGAAGAAATGAACAAAAGTCCTGTCTGGTACATCCCACACCACGGGGTCTATCACCCGCAGAAACCCGGAAAGATACGGGTTGTGTTCGACTGCTCTGCGAAGTTCCAAGGCGTGTCGTTGAATGACCATCTGCTTACCGGACCAGAATTGACTAATACCTTAGTAGGTGTTCTCTGTCGGTTCCGCAAGGGTCCAGTAGCAATAATGTGTGATATTGAACGCATGTTCCATCAATTTCACGTAAGAGCAGAAGACCAAGACTATCTGAGATTTCTCTGGTGGGATGATGAAGACTTTCAATCAGAGCCATCAGTCTATAGGATGAGAGTGCACCTGTTCGGAGCAGCCTCATCGCCGGGCTGTGCAAACTACGGCCTCAAACACATTGCTGCACAAGGACAAGGTCACTTCAATGAAGCATCCATCCGTTTCATAGAAAGGAACTTTTACGTCGATGACGGCCTGACAAGTGTGGCAACTGTAGATGAAGCAATACATTTGGTCAGTGAAGCAAGGCAGATCTGCAGCGCTGGCAAGCTGCGAATCCACAAGTTCATTTCCAACAGCCAGGAAGTGCTTGCATCCATCCCTAAAGAAGAATGTGCTGAAACAGTAAGACATCTAGATCTAGCCTTGGCTGAGCCGCAGCTTGAGAGAGCCCTAGGTGTAAGATGGTGTGTCGTTTCAGACCAGTTCCAATTCAGAGTAGTGGTGAATGAACACCCACTCTCAAGAAGAGGAGTCCTGTCAACAGTAGCGTCCATTTTCGACCCACTTGGCTTTGTAGCACCCTTCATTCTTGTTGGGAAGCAAATACTTCAGCAAATGTGCAGAGACAAGATTGGATGGGATGAACCACTCTCTGAAGAGCTTCGTCCAAAATGGGAGTCCTGGCTCTTGGACCTGCAGAACTTAGCTGATGTCAAGATTCAGCGATGTTACCTGCCAGCAGGTTTCAAAGAAGTCAAGAAGTATGAACTCCATCACTTCGCCGACGCAAGTGTCACAGGATATGGAGAATGTACTTACCTGAGAGCAATCAGTGCATCAGGACAAATCCATTGTTCTCTAGTCATGGGTAAGTCCAGAGTGACACCCACGAAAGTCACCACAATACCAAGACTTGAACTGGCAGCAGCGGTTGTTGCCGTTCGTACAAGTGACCTCCTCAGAAAGGAGTTGGATATTGAAGATGTCCAGGAGTTCTTCTGGACAGACTCAATGGTCGTCCTGGGGTATGTCAACAATGACGCCAGGCGATTTCATGTATTTGTGGCTAACCGCATTACACGAATCAAGGAAAGCACTAATCCAAGTCAATGGAGGCATGTAAGCTCTGAAGAGAATCCTGCGGACCACGTGTCAAGGGGCCTCAAAGCAAAGGACCTCATTGCTTCCAACTGGTTTACTGGTCCAGAGCTTCCCAGCAGAGATGTTAAGGTGGGAGACATAGCAGTTGAAGACCCAGAAGTTCGTAAGACAGTTGTTCATAAGACCCTGGCAACAGAAGTTTCACTGCTTGATCGTTTCCTGAAGTTCTCCAGCTGGACAAGTTTAGTCAAAGCCATTGCCAGACTCAAGCGTCGTGGCAAGGAGCTTAAAGGTTTGACTTCAAGAACCAATGAAGCCACAAGTCTCGAAGAGAGAAAGGATGCTGAACTTACCATCATAGGTATTGTCCAAAGGGCAACCTTCTCTGAGGAAATCCAAAGTCTTCACCACAAGAAGGAGATAAGCCAGGATAAAACCTGCAGACTGCACCGTCTGAATCCCTTCTTGGATGAGCAAAGTATCCTCAGGGTTGGAGGGCGACTAGAACACGCTGCTTTGCATCCACACATCAAGCATCCAGCAATTTTGCCGAAGACCAGCCACATATCAGGGTTACTGATCGACCACTACCATCAAAGGGTGGAACACCAAGGGCGAGGCATAACAATGAATGAGCTGAGATCAAACGGCATCTGGATCCTTGGATGTAGTCAAGCTGTGTCCTCCTACATCTATAAGTGCGTCAAGTGTAGGAAGTTCAGAAGGTGTGCAGAAGAACAAAAAATGGCAGATTTACCCCGTGAACGCATGGAAACAACTCCCCCCTTTACCTATTGTGGTATGGACTGTTTTGGCCCATTTCATGTCAAAGAGGGAAGAAGGGAGCTGAAGCGCTATGGGCTGCTATTTACCTGTCTTTGCTCTCGTGCTGTGCACATTGAACTCCTTGATGACATGACAACGGATGCATTTATTAATGCTCTCCGTTCCTTCATTGCCCTACGTGGAAACGTCCGTCAACTTAGGTCTGACCAGGGCACTAATTTTGTTGGCGCAAGACGTGAGTTCCTGGAAGCGGTGAAGGGCATGGATCAAGAATCCCTAAAGCAACTAGGCTGTGAGTTTGTCATGAACCCTCCATCTGCAAGCCATATGGGTGGAGCCTGGGAAAGGCAAATCAGAACAATAAGGAGTGTGTTGACGTCCATCCTGGATACGTCATCCCAAAGACTTGACAGTTCATCCTTGCGAACTTACCTGTATGAAGTCATGGCAATCATAAATAGCAGGCCTTTAACAGCACACTTACTTAATGACCCATCGGGGCCTCAACCTCTTACGCCTAACCACATCCTGACGATGAAGTCTTCCATAGTCTTGCCACCACCTGGAGACTTTGTGAAGGAAGACCTTTATCTTCGCAAAAGATGGCGAAGAGTGCAATATCTAGCCAACGAGTTTTGGTCTAGATGGAAAAAGGAGTACCTGTTGAACCTGCAACAGAGGCAAAAATGGCACAAGACCCGCAGAAATGCAAAGATCAACGACGTAGTGATTGTGAAAGACGACACTGCACCACGAAACGAGTGGAAACTGGCCAAGGTCACGGATGTGTACCCTGGTGAAGATGATTGTGTGAGGAAGCTACAATTGCTGATTGGAAGTTCAGCACTAGATGACCATGGGAAGAGACTCACCAAGCCAGTCTACTTGGAGAGGCCTATCCACAAGACGGTTACCCTGCTTGAAGCCGACTAAGGCAACCTCTACCTCTTTGCATTTCATACACTAGGGCTCATAACACATTCAATGGCATGCTAATTAAAAGGTGATTATTAAAAAATGTAAAAGTTAATTAAATAAATCACAAGTGATTTCGGTGGGAGTGTAGCTGCCATCATGATTAAAGTTCATATTATTATAAATAAGTTAAGAAGTTCATAATGTTTTTGTTTGGTCAATTCATGTTTGGATTGTTCTCTTTGCTTTTGCTGGGTGTTTGAGTTGCTGTGAGGTCTAGGGTCACACTGACCTGGCAGCTGAATTAGATCAGTCAATCAAGCAATCAGCAAGGGTGGTTTAGATTTGGTTAATTACCAGAGCAGGGGCAGAGACATTCATTCTGCTCTGAGCACTAGAGCATGCAACAAGCAAGCTGAAGATGTCGAGTGTTGTTGGAAGCTGTTTAAGTTACTAAGATTAAAAGAAGAACTGTTTAAGTTAAAGAAGAGATTTAAGTTAAGACAAAAGAAGAAGATTTCAAGATTGTTTCCCCCATATAGTTTGATGCGGCCAATGAGGTAATCATTGTTGCCAGTGTATTTGTTTGTATGTTTTGTTATGTTGAGAAATGTGATACCAAATTAATGTATGCTGTATTTATGTTTATTTATTCAGTTCTCACGGCATTTAGTAATAAATGACTGTAAAAGAAAAGAAAACCTTGTGATCGTATCTGTCAACCGGAGGGAAGCTACAATCTTGATGTAAGCATGTTGGATGTGATATTTCACATGAGGCGCACACACTCCTGGATGTACATTCTTTGGAGTAATGGCCAGTCTTAAGGCAGCCAAAACATAACTTCTCCAGTTGTACAAACTTCACTCTTTCTTCGATAGGCTTTTCCATTATCTTGCGACATTTATCCAGAGTGTGGCCTTGCTTTTTACAAAACATACACATGATGCTTGTCTTCTCACTTGAGTTAGTGGTAAAAGTGTTGGCACTATAGTTGCGATTCTGTTGAGACTTATATTCTCTTTCTGTTGGCTTTGATCTTCCTTGTTCTGTTGGCCTTATTGCTTGTAATGACGTGATCGGGTTGCATGCAATTCGAGCCTCAAGGTTGAGAAACCATGTGAAGTTTCTGAAATCAGGGAACATTTGGTGTTCATCTTGAAACATTGTGACTGTTCTATTCCAACGTGAGCTCAACCAATCAGGTGATTTGGCAGCTATCCTTTGGTTCTCCACGCAGTCGTTGAGTGCTTGTAAACCTTGAACATAGGGCATGGCTGATTCAACGCTGCTCAGGAAGTCCACAAACTCACGAAGGTCTTCACTGTCTTTGGTGCCAATTTTGTGCCATGAATGGATCTTGTCACGGTATGATTTGCCGATTATAAATGGATTTCCAAATCTGTCTTCAAGTGTATTCCATGCAGCACAGTAAGCAGTGTCTGTTCCTGCTAGGAAATGCCCTTCTATAGCTCTCTTGGCTGGGCCACCAACATACTTGTGCAGAAAGAACAGTCTTTCTTGAGTTGGCAGGTTCTTACGATCAATCAATGTTGAAAGAAAGCTTCCAATCATTATATTTGAGAGGATCTCCTGTGAAAACAGCCGGTTCTGGTATTGGAATCCGATTGGCTGCGATAGCTTCAGCAAGTGTTCTCACAAGGTCATTGGAAGCTTGAGAGGTAGTGGTTGTGGCTGATTGAGTGGTAGGAACTTGGTTAAAGGGGGATTGTGGTATGGGAGAAGGTTGAATGGGGTTAGCTTGATGACTTACAGGAACTTGACTAAATGTGACTAGTGGGGTGGAAACTGAGGTGAAAATGAAAGGACCTGGGGAAGGTTGAATGGGGGTGGCTTGACGACTTGCAGGAGCTTGACTAAATGTGACTTGTGGGTTGGAAACGGAGGTGAAAATGGAAGGATCTGGGGGAGGGATTGTCGTGACTATAGCTTGATGTGGGTGATGGACTTGAGTGGCTGATGCTTGTTGAGCAGAGAGTTTGGAAAGCTGTACTTGTTGAGGGGGATGAGGGGGTTGACTTAAAGGGTTAAGTGTGGGTGGTAGATGGGGAACTGGGGCTATTGGTTGGCCTTGGCCTCGTTGAGTGGGGAAAGCTGACATGTGCTCTTCTTCATCACTGTGGTCGCTGTCTGAATAAACTTGCAGTCTTGCTTGTGCTGCATTGTGCTTTTTTAGTTCCTCCAACAGTTCCACTTCTTTCTTTTTCTCTTCCAGCTTCATTCTTATAGCAGCACTTCCTGAAACAAACTGAGCCTTCAACCTTTGATCTTCTGCCTCGAGTATTTGGATTTATTTTTCTTGTTGGTGTTGTGTCTTAATTATTTTGAGTACCTCTTGTGAAGCTGCAAGTTCAGCTGCTGCTTGTAGTTTGTCATACCTTGACAGATGGGAAGATTGTTTAGACCTCTTAGAAGAGGTTCTAGACTTACAGGGGTTAGCTGAGGTAACACTGGACTCCGTTGAATCAAAAACAGACTCATGGTCAGGCCAGTGTATTGGCTTCATCATTATTTACATTGTAGTGTTGAGCGTTCTCATTTGCAGTCTTAGTGAGTGCATGGCATGTGTCATTCATTCTCCGGATTTCAGGTTCAGGAGTTGAGATGGCCATCATCTCGAGATAAATACTGTCGACATCAGCTTGAATGACATTGATTGTATTCATCACTTCTTCAATCAGCTCAGTAGGCTCATTTCTCTTAATGGATCGTTTCAAGCCACTGACGTGGTACTTCCATCTTCTATACAACTTCACAAAATTCAAGTTCAGATTATTCAATTGGTCATTTAGTAGAGCCTTTCTCTTTTCAGTGAGGGTTCTTGCACGCTGGCTTTGCCTTCTGTCTGGAAGCTGTTGCGTGCCATCTGCACCAGACTGAGGTTGTGTGTCTTGTACTGTCGCTTTATCTTGCTCACCAGTGTCAGTTTGCTTTGGTAGCGTAATCTGCTCTGCTTTACCATCTTCTGCAAGACTGAATTCTTCAGCTGGCATTACAGCACTTTCCTTTGTGTGTGACATGTTAGGTGCTTATGTAGTAAATAAAATGTATTCAAATACAAGTGTAAATATGAAATATAAATGTACACCTTTTAGAATTATTTTAAACTTAAACCTTGCATAAAATGCACATCAAAAAACAGTGTTGTATCAATCACTTACAATATCAATGAATTATAGAAATGTAAAATAACTGTAATTATCTTCTTAACACAGTCTAAAATATGCATTAACTTGAAAAATCTTCGACCTTTAGTCAACTTCAGAATAGTGTTTTCACTTGAGTCTCTTCATTCAGACTCTATTCATTGTCCTTTTTTTGTCTTAATTGGCAAGAAAATGTCCACTGTTGCTTTAAGGAGAAACACAGATCACTTGTTGCGATAGAAACTTAAAATGGCAGTGCACCTTTTGTGCTACTTTCAAGACGCTTTCTTCAACGTGCTTGCTTGTTTAGCATTGTCCACTTGCTCCTTGTAGCTACTACACGCAACCAGTCCAAACGGTACCTCCTAGGGCTTTCACCAAACCACTAGTCGACTCTGTTGGTACTAGTCGAATAGTTGGGAAAAAAAAAAAAAGGTTTTTTTTATTTTTTTTAATGCCATAGTAATGGCCCGTCTTACTATTATTATTATCCTCCTGACTTTATTTTTTATCAAAAGGGGGTCAAAAGTATGCCCAATAAAAGCCTATTATTGGGCAATGGGGATCCTTGGAGACGCTGCTGTGGTGCTGTGCTGCTGTGCCAGAAGCGCTTCCCTTAAAACGCCATAAAAATAAGGGCAGGAGGATAATAATAATAGTAATATAGTAGTAGGATGGCATTAAAGCAATGCCCCCCCCTAAAAAATAAAATAAAATAAAAAAACCTTCTTTTTTTTTGGTATTTTTTTAATTTTTTATGTTAATTTCGACTAGTCGACTAGTCGACTACTAATTGGTCAAAACAGTCGACTCACACAAATCATTAGTTGTGAATGCCCTAGTACCTCCTTATTCACAACGTGCACCGTGCGGTATCTTCTTCTGCCAGCCGTTCTGTCCACATCTTGGAGCCTTCACCAACGCAGTGTAGTGTTCTACTGTGCCTCCCATCCGACGCATGTAAGACTCAGAGTTCCTGTTACTGGTGTTTATTCTTTGAAAAAGACGTAGAACACTTTGCCTGCTTGCACACGACTTGGATACTTCAGTCTTTCTGCAAAACCTTTGCTTTTCTCTTCTTTACATTCTTTTATTTCACTTTACTTTCTTCTATTTTACTTTAATTTCTTTCTTTCTGTTAAACTCTCTCCTCCTGCTCTCCCACAGTGGAATGAGAATGCTGCTCTCCTCTCCAGCACAACAGGTGTCACAAACATACTTGATTGTGAAGTGGGCGGTGTAGTCACAGTGGTCATCACAGTGATGGAAGTTCACTTAAAGAAAAGTAATATTGTGGACCAACACCCCTAACTTAAAAAAAACCCATAAATGTGTTTTTTTTTAAGTGCATAGTCCTATTTATAGGGCTATGCACAATTGTCATGTTTCCCTAGCCAATCACAGTCCTGAATAGACTGTGAAATCACGGTGCAGGGTTAGGGGGGTACACTGGTGGCCAATCACAGCGCAGGAGTTGGTGTGCAAATATCCAAACCTCACATATAGGGGCGGTTTCACCGCCCAAAAACACAGCTGTAACAAGTGACACCTAATTGGAAACCTCCAACACATAGAACACACTTAGAGCGCCCCCAAGAGACATGTCACTAGAAGGACAAATACACAAAATAAAACAATGACCTGATGCCAGCCGTAACAAGGACATTGTAGCACATTTTCCACTTTACATGTTTCTTACCCCTTTCTGCACATCTTATCCAAAAAGTAAAGCTTTTCTGCAATTCTCTCAGATGTTTTAAGTTCCATAATATTTTGCATTAGAAGATGCAATTCAACATTTGACCAGTAGTGTAATGTTAATGTCAGTAATGTTATCTCTACGGGCGCAACTCTTGCGCAAATTAAATACTTTCTTCAACTCGTTGGATAGCTTTTATGGTGCGCTAAAACTTAAAACATCTGAGAGAATTGCAGAAAAGCTTTACTTTTTGGATTCTAAGAAACATGTAAAGAGGAAAATGTGCGACAATGTCCTGCTCAAACGGCAGAGGGAAGCGAGGAACCTCAACTCGGAGCTATACAGCGGAGGGAGAGGTTCCGTAGGGGCTAACTGCAAGGCAACAATGTAACTTTTGTTTAACATTGTAGATTTTACGTGTTTGTTTGTTGTAAAGTGGAATCATAGACTAAAAGTGTCCACGATGCATATTGATTTTTGACATGAAGTTTTCATGTAAGGCAGGCGTTGCAACTTTACAGAACAAGGGACATTTCTATCAGTATGTCCTCTGTACATTTTATATTCATGATCCACCAAGCTATCTATATACACTGTAGTCTACTCACTGTCTGTCTGTAAAGTTATCTGATGTTATGTTATGTTATGCCAAGCATAGCCTTACAGACATGATTCAATGCAATGCAAAACAGCCCTGGCAGCCATTTGATTTGAATCGTCAAATCAAACTAGTAAAACTGTTGAATCGACTACTTGTAGACTTACACTAACAGTTGTGTAAGAAGTACTTCGATTGATTGTTTTACATTATATTTTTGACCTGCAGGTAATGTATTGTCATCAGCAGCAGTAACAAAGGTAAAAAGCACTATATTGGATAGTAATTAGTAATGCATTAATGTGTTTATCACTTTAATGTTGTAATTAGTAATGCATTAATGCAGTGGTTCCCAAACTGGGGGTAGGGGCCCCCATGGTCTTCAAATGATTTTGAGGATTTTGATGGCATACATGTATACATCTATTCTAGTGTTTCTCAAATTTGTTATAGTCAAGGATCCTCCAAAAAAAAACATGTATCTAATGGCGGACCCTCATCTGAAAATGTTTAGTTCCAGGGACCTCTGGTGTGGCAGGAGGGCCAGCAGGACCAGGACACACTCCGCCTTCCCATCATGCACTGGGAGGCGCTCAGCCTGCACATCGCCGAGCTGGAGGATTAAGAGAAGAAGAAGAAGAAGAACGCCAAGGTCAGGGGTCACTGTGACATCATCATGTGTCAGAAATGACATTTTACAATTTAGACATTTAGCAGACGCTCTTATTCAGAGAAACTTATAAGCATTAAGGTAAACACATACATAGAAGGCAGAGAGATAGTGTAGTGCCTCAGTAAACCAAGAACCTAGCATCTGTCTAAACAATATACAGTGGTGGAAAACATACTCACATTTTTTACTTAAGTAAAAGTATCAATACTGCAATATAGAAATACTCTGTTACAAGCTAAAGTGCGGAATTCAAAATGTACTTGAGTACTCATTATGCAGAATGTCCCATTTCAAGTTTTCAAATGTATATAAATCTTTTGAAAATAGCAGATCTACAAGCTCACAATGCGTCACATCGTGAGCTTGTAGATCGGCTATTTTCAAATGGCCGAAATTATATAGGGCTGAAGTGGTTAATAATCTATATCTACAAAGTAACTAGTCAAGTTTTCAAATAATTGTAGTGGAGTAAAAGTACAATATTTGCCTCTGAGATGTAGCGGAGTAAAAGTATTGGAAATTGGAAATACTAGTAAAGTACAAATACTTACAAATTGTACAGTACTTAAGTAAATGTACTTAGTTACTTTCCACCACTGACAATATAATATCAAAATAATAATGTAATCTGTGCATTTGTAACTATAGGATACCAGGTAAACAATCAACATATTATCTGTCTAAACAACATACTATCTAAATAACATTCTGTACATGCCGATGACACCCAGCTGATCCTCTCATTCCCCCCCTCTGACACACAAGTGGAGGCACGCATTGCTGCTTGTCTGGCTGACATCTCGGAGTGGATGTCGACGAACCACCTGAAGCTCAACCTGGACAAGACCGAGCTGATGTTCCTCCCGGGGAAGGGCTGTCCGCACCGAGACATGGCCATCACCATTGATAATGCTGTGGTGACGTCAACTCGGACTGCGAAGAATCTGGGTGTGACCTTGGACGATCAACTGTCGTTGTAAAATAGGGATTGTGAAGGAAAGGACTGTATGTAATGGTTCATGGTTGGCAGTGTTCGCCTTGGTGTGTCCACACAAAACACTCGGATGCAGTCTTCAGTTTAAACTTTACTTAATATATGCAGCAGCACAGTAACAGCACAGGCACATGGCAATAGTAGGGGTATGTGTGGTTTATCGTCATTGACGCACACAAAAAGGAACAGGTTTGGGTCTGGAGTAGGTGACAGTCAGTTTAGGCTTCCTCCTTCTCTGTGTGGAAAGTCACACTGAGAATTATTGGTCTCTGAGGCAGCACACCTGTTCTAATCAGTTGATTATCATGAACCTCAGCTGGTACATAGCTAGTTGAGGGTGGTATCAATTGGCACTCCACTGTGCTCTTTAGGGCCTTTGCAACAGTCGTTCTCGGCTAACATCGCATCAGTGACACGGTCCTGTAGATTCCTCCTCTACAACATCAGGAGGATTCGCCCCTTCCTCACGGAGAAGGCAGCCCAGGCAGCCCAGGCAGCCCACTATCCTTCTCCGTTCTCTGCACTGGCTCCCCGTAGCGGCTCGCATTCAGTTTAAAACCCTGGTGCTAGCCTATAGGACAGTGAAAGGAACAGCTCCTTCTTACCTCCGAGCTATGGTCGATGCCTACACCCCTGCCCCGACCACTTCAGTCTGCCACCTCGGGGCGACTGATTGCCTCGTCACTCAAGGGTCCTTCTGGTCGATCGACACGGTCTCGACTTTTTTCTGTTCTGGCCCCACAGTGGTGGAATGAACTTCCCACTGATATCAGGACAGCAGAGTCACTGCCCATCTTTCGCCGCAGGCTGAAAACCCACCTCTTCAGGAAACACTACCCTTCCTCTTTGCCTGGCCTACTTGTTAACTAGTTGTACGAACTCTTGTTTTATTTTTGTATTGTTTTATTGGATCTTGTTTAGTCGATACACTTATTTGTTTTAGCTCGTGCTCATTTGATTTTGCTAGTTTGTCTCATCTGTTTAAGAAAGTAGGTAGCTGATATTTTGCACTTTTACCTTAGCGCTAGGTATACTCTTGGTTGCTTGTTTTTGCAGGAAATGCACTTAAGACTTCTGGTGATTAGTAGTTTCGTTCCTTACCTATGTTGAATGCACTTATTGTAAGTCGCTTTGGATAAAAGCGTCTGCTAAATGACTAATGTAATGTAATGTACATTTGTAACTATAGGATACCATGTTAACAATGGAGTCTGAAGAGATGAGTGCTAGGGGGTGAGGTGGAGTCTGAAGAGGTGAGTGCTAGGGGGTGAGGTGGAGTCTGAAGAGGTGAGTGCTAGGGGGTGAGGTGGAGTCTGAAGAGGTGAGTGCTAGGGGGTGAGGTGGAGTCTGAAGAGATGAGTGCTAGGGGGTGAGGTGGAGTCTGAAGAGGTGAGTGCAAGGGGTGAGCTGGTGTCTGAAGAGGTGAGTGCTAGGGGGTGAGGTGGAGTCTGAAGAGGTGAGTGCTAGGGTCTGAGGTGGTGTCTGAAGAGGTGAGTGCTAGGGGGTGAGGTGGTGTCTGAAGAGGTGAGTGCTAGGGGGTGAGGTGGAGTCTGAAGTGAAGAGGTGAGTCTTCTGTCTACGGCGGCAGATTGGGAGTGAGTCTGCAGTACTTCTGTATCTGCAATGGGGAGTTTGTTCCACAGTTTGGGATCCAGGAGAGAGAAGAGTCTGGGAAGTGTGGAGCGTTGTCCAGGGTGTTTATGGGAAGGTTCAGACAGCTTTCCTAGCTGATCTGAGTGAGCAGGAGGGGTTGTAATGTAGGATTGGAAATTTGAAGCCTTTTAATCACAGGGTGCAGGCAAATAAAACATGACGTTTCGATGTCAATGCATCTTCATCAGGTTGAACTGATGAAGATGTATTGAAGATGTTTGCTACAGTGCATTCTTTCTTCATGCCTACGAGTTCTGCTTGTGAAATGAACAGCCTGAATGTGTCTTGAGGCGCAGTGTAACCCCCATTGTTTTGGTTGTAGGGTGTCCTCACTGCCTTACCTTTGGCTGCTTTGTAAGCCAACATCAGTGTTTTGTACTCGGTGCGGGGAGCAAATGGAAGGAGCGGAAAAGGGGACGTATTGATGTTCACCTCTTAGATGGTTTGAAGAGGAGATTAGAAAGATTATTTTAATTTTAACATAATAAGGTAGTGTAAGTGATATTTCTTTTATTAAAAGTTTAAAGCTCTTTATTGTGATATTAAACATTGCTACAGAGGGTTTGTTCAGGGGTCTCTCTGCCTCTCCAGCTCTTCGACAAACAGAAAAATAAAGTTTTGTGTTGGTTAAAACTTTCATTCAATCAGGAGAGAGTACCATTTATCAGTGTCACTTTAATAGTGATGCAGTTCCAATTGTGTCTGATCACTTCCAATTGCACTTGTTTATCCTTATCCTGTATGAGTTCTCTCTCCTGGTTGGATAGAATTGGTATCCCCACCTGAAAACGCATTTTCTGCTTATTAAAGAGCTGGAGAGACAGGAATACCTCTGTTACTGAACAAAGACTCCATAGCAATGATTACTATCTAGACAATTTAGAGCTATTTAACACTGTTACTGAACAAAGACTTTAGAAATGATTAATATCCCAATTAAAACTATTTAACACTGTTTATTTAACACAAACATATCACTTACTGCACCTTTATTGTGATGCTCTATGTAGAATGTAAAGCACAGAGGTAGTCTGTGTGCTTAAAATATAATTTAAACATAACCCTGGTCCATGATGTGGTCTTAGAGTGCCCTTTAGTGACCAAACATATTAATGGCTAAAGTACTTCTGCACATGAAATCCAATGAGGGCACATAGTGAATCTAGACATATCACAGGGTTGGGTTTGGGGGTGATGGTGGGGACATCCATGGCTCTGCTTTTGTTTTATCCCTGCTTCTAGTCAGAGGGAATTACATGCATGCTTTTCCTATTGGAAATGTAGACTGTCTATCACTAAATAAGGTTTCATTTAACCAGCACTGAAATGCACTTATAGAGTTTGTCAACAATACTTCCACACTAGTGATCTTTATCA
This sequence comes from Gymnoscopelus braueri, assembly GCF_963280865.1. Taxonomy (NCBI): domain Eukaryota; kingdom Metazoa; phylum Chordata; class Actinopteri; order Myctophiformes; family Myctophidae; genus Gymnoscopelus; species Gymnoscopelus braueri. Next base: position 89,147 of record NW_027660951.1, on the reverse strand, counting down.
CAAATACCAGAAACAAGCATGAATACAAATGGAATTTCATCATTTACACACATTCCAACAATAAGGTGAAGTGCAGAACCCTCAACTTGCTTTTCTGAACTGGATTAACTGTAAACTGAAACTTGCTGGTCAACAATAGAATGACAAACTAATTTATTACGTGTGTGTGTGTGTGTGTGTGTGTGTGTGTGTGTGTGTGTGTGTGTGTGTGTGTGTGTCAGCCAATCAGGGGAAAGATAAATTAACGGAAGACTGGCCTAAATTATAATATATTCTTAGTATGGCAATGATTTTCAATGGGGAGCTGCATGACAGATAATTAATAATAATTAGTGTGGTTGCTCAAATTCAAGTATTTTTTTCTCCGAAACCATAAGGGCTAGAGTTACACGACTTGGAGGGGAGGTTCATAATTTAGGGTGAAATTATTAAAAAAATAATTATATCATTCAGCCACACGGTGGCGCTATAAAAGCCCACTTTACGTTTTGGCCTATAACTCTTGAACCGTAGGTCGTAGAATACAAATCTTTTCCCTCCTAGATTCCTTGGGTCATGACGCAACTCCCCATATAGGCCACGCCCATTTGCGTCTGGATGAATTTTCCGCCATTTTGAATTTTCTTCAAAACACACTTTTTCAAAAATCGGTACACATGATCTCTGGACCCATGCGATGAACATCTCCAAGCGGAATTTTGATAGTCCATACCGTTCGTCCGTAATAGGCTTCCAAATTTAGTGGGAGGGGCCCGTTTTACAAAAAACGCCAAAAATCACGAACAGAATGTCCGGTCCATCCCAAATTTTAATCACATGTCAATGGCGGTTCACTCAACGAATCCCGATAAGCGTTTCCACTTTGATCCATAGGGGGCGCCACAAATGCGCAAAATGTAACCGTTTGATGCAAAAACATGATTCTGGGGGGATCAGTTCTCTCAAAAAGAAAAGCAAGTGATCTCAGGAGTGACATGACGATGTCAATGGCCCGCTACATTTGTGGGAGGGGCCTGTTTCTTTTAGTGGGAGGGGCCTAGTTCCTCAAATCAAAACGGCACATGTCACGAACACGGGATCCGATCGGCACCGAATTCGAATCGCACGTCGCGCGGCCTCCGACGGTAATCCTCCCGGCGTATCCCTCACGTCCCGGCGGCCGCCTGCGACCCGCGACCGGCGTCGGCGCAACCACACTTTGCAATTTCCCAGAATTGCGACGCGTCTAGTTATAACCGATCTACAAGCACACAACGTGTTGCAAAGCGACACGTTGTGATCGGCTATTTTTAACATTTTAGGATTTATTTTGCCCTAAATGCCCAAAATAGGATTACGCAAAGTCATTTTGATCGGGTGATTATGTAATAACTGTTCTCTGACAAGTATGGATTTCCATCCTGCATTTTGTTTTGAGCCTTGGACCTCTGAGCTCAACCCTCTGGCCTTCACCTCTCTGCCAACAGGTGGTGATGACACTGAGCTGGTGCACATGGGGAAGAACAGGGACAGGGACGTCACCTTGCAGGTCCTGTACGAGTCCACCACCAGCTAGAGTTCATAAGTTCTGTAACTGATGTCAAATATGATGTGATGACCTGTGGACTGATGCTCTCCTTCATGTCTGTAGTTTTATGAAATGGTTGAGGGAGCAGAAGGTCATGAAGCCAGGGACCAGGATGGACAGACTGCAGGTGTAGATGTTGACCAGAGACATGGAAAAGAGGGAAGCATGCGCTGCATCCCATAAGAGCTGTCTATGAGGAGTCTGACCGTCAAGGTGAGTACACCTGCACACAAACTCAGACCTGCTAACATGTACGCATTTTGCGTGGCCCGCATTTTCACATCTAAGTACGCGGGTACGATGTGTTGCTCTAAAGTACGCAAGATTACAAGCTTAAGTTTACTGCGTTTATATCGCTCTCGGTCACTCAATCTCTCTCGCTCTGGTGCTGTGTCCTACTTGCAGCTGTTGTTTTCCATCCTTAGATGCCGTCCCATTAGCGGGTCGGATAGCTTCATAACAAAAAAACGTCACATGGATGCACCTGGGACGTATCATCAGTGTTGTAGCCTGGGGTCAACGGGTGTTTCGGGTCTCTCAACATACACCCTCGCCCAGGTGACCCAGCCGGGGTTGATCAAGCCCCCGACTTACTTCCCAGTAGCTACCGACGGTCAGTCATTTTAGGGAACGACAGGGCTTCTCAGTCCGCTTCTCCGGAACTACTCTGCCGGGACTGGGGAAGAGGAGAGGCTCTAGCACGTGGAGGGACTAGGCTGAGGACGACTGAGAGAGGCTCTGTGGATGGTCTCCTGGCCGGGCTCCTCCTTCGTCTCACCAGGTACAGGACCTGAGCGTTGCACCAGACTCCCCCAAACATTTCATTCTGGTGTAATGGTTTCTTGGGCCGTGGTGGTACTGCAGGCGCCCCTTGCGGCTTGCTTGAATGGCCCTCCTTAAAGGCCTCACCGTGGGTTTGTTGGGCTTCTTCCTCATGGAAGACACAGGCTGGGGCGCCAACCCATACTGCTCCCGGATGCCGTCTACATTCCGGCTGTCACCGGAAGTTGGTGACCACTGTCTCCAGTGGTCACCAAACTATTCCTGGTCTATTCCTATGAGCCACTATAAATAGAATAACTATAACAAAAAAACATCACATGGATGCACCTGGGACTTATCATCAGTGTTGTAGCACTGGGTCAACGGGTTCCACTATATTGGCTACTTCCTTGCAGAGGAATCCAGCATGGATGTGTGTTTACTTCAATGGAGGTAGAACAACGGTGCGTGCGTGATGCATAATTATTTTCTACAACAGCTGTTAAACCAAGTACACGATATACGTGTCTGCGATGCGATTATTAATTAAAACCACCTGCTGCAAATCTACTGTACACAGCAGCAACAAATTGTAGGCCAATCAACATGTCTAATCATCATCTGCGGCACTGCCACTCAAAAAGAAAAGGCTTGTGCACACGCCTCTGAACTTTCTTGAACGTTCAGACAGATGGCTAAGCGTTGTGTATGGTCTGCAAGACTGATATTAACGTCGGTCATCAGGTAATCAGCAGGTAATAATTGAACATGAAATAGTATGCAATTTCAGAGCAATTTATTTGTATTGGCTGACAACTTAAGTGTTGTAAATGTATGGGGATAAAATTAAAACAAATACTAGCTGCACTATTATATATTCAGGTACAGTATATCTCTATAATAATAATAATAAAGTGTCCAATCATGCTTACCATGTTGCAAATTGCTCCTAAAAAAGCAGATTTATTGTTGAATAACTTGATGATGTGGAGGCTAGTGGGAAATTACCGTGTTTAAGCGAAGCAGCGCACGCAGAAATGGCATGCGCAGAAACGCTGTGCTCGAAGTGGCCCCATGTGCCATTCTTGTGTAGATGCCGTCCAGGGCCTTTTCATACTGTACTGTGAGTGTCCATGTCTCAACCCCCTCCAGTAGTACTGACTCCACTCCTCATCCCATGCAAGGCATTCCAGGCAAGTGCCCTCCGGACCTTCAGATCCTGTTCCGTTGAAGCAGACCAACATACTTAAAGTCCTCAACTACCGTGGCAAGGCAATGATTTTGTCCTCCGTGTTAAATGCCATTAGTTTTCTTGGCATTGAGCTTGAGGCCAAACTTCCTGCACTCTATTTCTACTGCGAGTAGCTGTTCTCTTCCTTTCTCTGCTGTGTTCGAGACTAAAAACCAGGCACCAGATGAACAGCTGTTGTACATACAGTAGCTGCTTCTAATTATTGCATTTTTGTTTGTAAACAACTACTAAGCACTAAACAACTAACACACACAAACACACGCACACACGCACACACACACACACACACACACACACACACACACACACACACACACACACACACACACACACACACAGTGCACACATCAAGTGCGATACTAAACCACTGATGCGAAACTCACTACGTTAACTACACTCACGATGTGCACATCGAGTGTGATTCACCACAACAACACAGCTCACTTCAGACTGATACACAATTAAGAGAACAATGCTGCCAACACTACAAACATGTGATTTAGACATACATTACCAATCTATTTATATTTTGTTTTACTCTGCTAATTGCCATGAATTAGACTCATGTTTATATATGTCCTGAAATAGTGTGTCTATTTGTCTTGCAGTACTATGACATCATTGAGGACGTTCTGTGAGGTCCACTTTGACAGTGTGATCTTTGTCCACTCTGGACACTCTACACAGACCAGTGGATTTATGTAGAATCCCTCGTCACCATGAATGCAGCAGCAGGTAAACACATTTACATCAAAGTAGTCTGGTTGGTGAGTGTCTCTCTAGAAGAGGAGTGTATTGAAGTGGGAACACCTTTCCATTTCGACGCCCCACCACTTCGACGCACCGGGGGTCCGACCCACCGGGGGTCCGAACCACCGTGAGTCCGACACATCGCTAGTCCGACCCGTAATGGATATTTCACCCCCCCACTCCGAAAGTGATTTTTCAAGTCTCTGCATATAAACTCATGCGTAAAACCGTGCGTAATATGCAGCTGTGATGCTCATATTGACAAGCTCTACAGCAGATCTACAAGCTCATCGAATATTAATAACATATTATTATTATTATTATTTATTATATATTATTTATTATTTGGTCCCTGAGTCGATGAGACTATAGACAAATCCACAGCGCCTATATTAATTTTATTATAATGTCAATAAAAATATGTATTCTCTAAATATTAATATACAAATATTTCCTGAATGAATGAACTTGGTGAAGTGTCTCGTGACGTGTTGCTATAGTTGCTATTAATTACCCCAACCAACATCGAAGCACCTGCGTGCATTAATCCTTCATTAATGTCTGTCTGTCTGTCTGTCTGTCTATAATAGACAATATAAAAATCATATCACACAAAGATTTGGCAGACCCCTGTAGTAACTCTGAGGACCCCCCCTGTGTGTGTGTGTGTGTGTGTGTGTGTGTGTGTGTGTGTGTGTGTGTGTGTGTGTGTGTGTGTGTGTGTGTGTGTGTGTGTGTGTGTGTGTGTGTGTGTGTGTGTGTGTGTGTGTGTGTGTGTGTGTGTGTGTGTGTGTGTGTGTGTGTGTGTGTGTGTGTGAGCCCAGTGGTAAATTGGACACTAACGCAACAGGTTTTTGCATAAACTCTCACTGGCCCATGCAGTCCTAACCGGACTGATGTTTCTCTGGAGTGGAAAGGAGCAGAGATGCGCCCACCTTCCAATCCTTCAAAACCACCATCAAAACCCACCTCTTCAATATCACTAAGCTAAAAGGTGTAAAACATGAATAAACAGACCGCCTATTATTATTTCTTAATATTTCAAGAGGTTATTCAACTCTCTCCAACTATCTTCTAACTGCTCCCCATTTGCGTCATGCGTGACTGACAGCAAGGTTTTAATTTGGTTAATTTAATCAGTAAAGACAGACAGGTCAGTACCATAGACAGCTCCTTGTCATCACTACCGAAAGACAGGCAGTTCAGCACCACAGGCAGCTACTCATCAGTGTATTAATCATACAGAGATATTCACTTTTAAGTCATGAGGTGAGGCTACAGTTCATTGACTATCAAATGATGGTAACATTGTACCTCTAAGAGAAACTCTAGGGTGTTTGAACTTCAGTGATTTTTAATATTATCCTGTAAAACACATTCTAGCGCGTTAGACTGTGCAAACATATTTGACTAATTACCCCAAACCACCCCCCCCCCAATATCTCCTGGATTAAGACAGTCCAATGTTTGCACCCCTGACTCTATCAGTGTTATTACCTTCTAATGTGTTCACTCTTCTCGATAGCTTAAAATTACTGTCTATCACTGTATTCACCCTCTCTCATCATCACAAGCGTTTTCAGTGTCAGTGACAATTTACGTACGTTTGTTTGGAGCATGGCATACCTGCAAGTGGCAAACAGCTGGGGAGGGAGAGCCCTTATATTGGATAGTTTTCGCTATCTGCGTAACAAAACCACTGCAGAAAAAGTGTATTGGCGTTGCGCCCAGCCGGGTTACAACGTATACATGCAAACCCAAGTAGTCGATTTAGAGGCGGACAATGCCAATATTGTCGTGTTGAGGCCTCCTGGTGACCATGGCCACGCAGCGGAGGAGGATCTAGTCGCCACCACAGCGCTAATTGAGCGCATGCTGCAACAGGTGGCGGCTGATCCAACTCTGCCGGTAAAGCGGGTCTACGACCAAGCAATCACTCAGGCCCAAGCGACAGAGCTGCGGCACATGCCGCCATTTAATGCCGTGAAATCACGGCTGGAGAGACATCGGGCCAGCTTCATGCCTCACATTCCCTGCACCGTGCAGGAGGTTTAAAATGACATCTATATGGATGGTACCTTTAAAACCTGCCCAGGGCTATTTTATCAGTTCGCAACGATACATGGCCTCTACATGGGCAGGGTGGTGCCCTTTATAATGGTGTTGATGAGCGGCAAGACCGAAGCCATGTACCGCGCTGTGCTCCGCCACGTCAGGAGGAGGGTGGAGCGTGTTACAGAAGAACCGTGTGTGTGTGTGTGTGTGTGTGTGTGTGTGTGTGTGTGTGTGTGTGTGTGTGTGTGTGTGTGTGTGTGTGTGTGTGTGTGTGTGTGTGTGTGTGTGTGTGTGTGTGTGTGTGTGTGTGTGTGTGTGTGTGTGTGTGTGTGTGTGTGCGCGCGCTTATAACCTCACAATGCGTAGCATGGCGACGCATTGTGTGAGGTTGTAGATCGGCTATTTTCAAATGGCTGAAATGCATAAGTTGTGTAAGTGTTTGACTGTTGTTTTGTGGTAATAATCTAAACCTGCAAAGTACTAAAGCTGTCAAATAATTGTAGTGGAGTAAAAAGTACAATATTTGCCTCTGAGATGTAGTTCAGTAGAAGTAAAAGTACTGAAAATGGGAAATACTGAAGAAATAAAAAAATACCTAAAAGTTGTACTTGAGTAAATGTACTTAGTTACTTTACACCACTGTACTTCAATGCCAAGATCCGATCTTTACCGCACCAAAGAAAACCAGATCTTTAAATGTCATTTAAACGCAATGCCTGTTATGCTGCTGCTGCTTTCAGTTCAGCACCATGGACAGCGATATAGTCTTCAGCACCATGGACAGCGGCCGTATGCCACATATTTCATGGCTTTTCTTTTTTTACTCCCTCTAGTCTTTAGTTCTCTGTAAATACATTTTCATGCGACTATGTTTATAGCATGTACCATATAAAGCACTTTGAATTACCTTTGTATATGAAATGTGAAAAAAACTACAATAAACTTGGCTTGATTTGCCTCTGTAACTACCATTGCTTGTGAAAACAGTAAGTTAAAGTAATAGCATAATATAACCAGTGGTGTAAACTAACTAAGCACAATTTCTCAAGTACTGTACTTATGTAAAATGTTGATGTATTTGTACTTTTCTTGAATATTTCCAATAATGTGAGATACGCTCACTGTATCTCACTGCACCTGGCTTTTTAATATTTTGTGGACAATCGAATAATCCCCTTTTATCCCTCTTATCTACCATCTATCTGTCTGTCCATGCGTCCGTCCGTCCGTCCGTCTATCCGTCCGTCCATCCTTCCATCCATCCATCCCTCCCTCCCTCCCTCCCTCCCTCCATTCATACATGTACAAGATGGAGCCCTGACTCAGTCCTCACGGACTTTGAGATAGGGCTGATCCAGGCGTTCCAGGCTGAGCTGCCAACAACCCGCACCCACGGCTGCTACTTCCATTTCTGTCAGAGCCTTTGGAGAAAAATTCAGGACGTTGGCCTTGCAGGTCAGTGATGGTGTATTAACAGAACACAACAAAGTGTCATTTATTGTGATTTCTTCACAGGATAAATAACAAACTATTAAAATGTAGAGGTGTTGTAGGTTATGTCTAGTAGCGTTATATGTGAGTAAAATGAGTACTATAATAATAATCTGACTTTTAGGCAGTAATAATTACATTCTCAAAAGAGTAAATAATGAAAGAAATACATTTGATAATAACAATTATAATCATAATAATAATAATTAACACATTTAGCAAAAGACATGGGGTCATCTTTTTGAATAGGGCCTACATCAACAAATTTCTAACTGTGAAAGAGGTACATGTTACAGATAAAGCAGTATCAGATGTAGGTTAATGTAGCCAATTATAATATATCTTTTTTATAATAATATTACCATTCATTGGGTAGAAGCTTTTAGTTTTTTTGTAAATAATCTTAATATTGAGTGCTGAGTGCTGAAATCAGTATTTCAGTAAGTTAACTTTTACTTCTTCACTCAACTTTTGCAGCTCCAGGCAGGACAGGAACCTCAGTGGGTGAGAAAGGCGATGGCCACAGGCTACCTCCCCGTTCTGATCCTTCGGCAGAACTTCCGGCGTTTTGTCCGCAAGCCGTTAACCCACCGTTTGATCCGCCAATACCCCACGTTGGCTGATTTCATAACTTATATGGAGGACACCTACGTGGGGGAGCAGGCCCTGTTTCCGACACCGCTGTGGAGTGTACATGATCGTCGCTCCGACAACCGGAGCAACAATCGCGTGGAAGGTAACAACTTATATTTATTAACTTTTTTATTAGTATTATTATTAATATTATTATTAGGCCTTGCGTTATTGCCCATTCCAGATCTATTTGCTGCAATATATATAACGTGGGAATGAAATGTCAATAGGACATGTGCTATGGGTGCTGCATTTAGCGTAGTTCTTATAAATCTATGATTATTTCAGGTTTCCATCACAGATGGAATAACAGAGTCGGCAGGCGTCACCCTTCCATCTGGGTCTTCATCCGGCGGATGAAGGATGAACATAGGCTGGTGGAGACCGAATGCGGCATCGCCGAACGTGGGTCGCCACCACCGGCCCAGCGGCGCAAGTGGAGACGGCTGGAGGAGAGGTTTGAGAGTTTCTTTATACTAACAATAATTAAATAATAAAAGGCTGTAGTGTAGGCATGGGGTCCAGGGAGCAGGAGGAGGATTTGGCCTAAGCTTAGCTTGGTCATTTGAGGAGCTTACTTAGGGGGGAAGGAGAAGAAGCACTGACGCGGAGCAGGGGGAGTGACGATCTGAGGCTGAAATGCAGTGGACTGGCGTTTTTGGCCTGTTATATAGAACTTGTGCACGACAAAAATGTGTTCCCCTAACATTGATATTACTATATTAATTAATTACTAATATGAATGAACTTTTGATTTTCCCCAACAGGCTTCGGAGGCTCCGTCGACAGTACAGGCGAGGAGGGAGGATTCTGCAATTTTGGGATGCGGTCCAGCACAGCATCCACAATTTTGTGTAAGCTTTCTCCCACATCACAGTACAATTTTGATTTATTTTTTCCTTTTTTTAACCACTTTAGCCCGTTTGGGTATTTTTTTTTTTCATTCAATTTTCAACTATAGTGGTCCAAAGGAACAACTCAGTACATGGTACTTAAGTACAATTTTGATTTATTTTGTACTTTAGTTTGACCACTTTAGCCCGTAGTGGTCCAAAGGAACTGCACATGAACTAAGTCAGTAGGCCTTATACGGTACTCAAGTACACTTTTTTTTTTTTTTTTTTACTCCACCTGCTCCCTGGACCCCATGCCCTACAGCCTTTTATTATTTAATTATTCTTAGTAGCAAGAAAGTCTACTACCACTTTAGCCCGTTTGGGTAATTTTTATTTCATTACATGTAGTGGTGCAAACTGTACATTTACTCACTACTCAAGTATGGTACTTAAGAACAATTTTGATTTCTTTTTTTTACTTTAGTGGAATAGTTGAACCACTTTAGCCCGTTTGGGTAATTTGTATTTATATATATTAGTTGGTGGAGTGATTTGTCTTTTTGATTCCGATAACGAACGAGACTCCACCTTGTTAACTAGTTTCGCGCCCTGTGTGGTCAGCGTTTGGCCACACGAGAAGGAACAATAACAGGTATTTGTTTTACTTCAGTGAAGTATTTAAAATGTTCAATACTTTTATTTCGAGTACTCCACCACGTCTCTGATGAGAATATTGTACTTTTACTCCAGTACAATTATTTGAAAACTGTAGTTACGAGTTGCAGTATTTTCATTATATTTTCATTATTATTACAAAACATACATTAACCATTGAACCCCATGGAAGCTTTGGGTAATTATTTAATGTGTTCTTTAAATCCCGTAAGTTGTTATAATTTGCAATAGAGTGTCACTTGGGTGATTTTTTTTCTTCTTTTTTTTAAATTATTGCCTTTTCTCTTGCGTGACTGTACATATTTATATTGTGCCTTTAACCTTCATCTGTACACATAATGTTTTGGGAACTACTTAGAAATGTGTTTAATACATTAACATTATCATCATTGTTATGTCAGTATCATTTTATTATCTGAAGTGTTATTTTACTTCATACTTTGTGCTGTCAAGGCTTATTGCCAGCTATATTAGGTTAATTCCTTTTTATTCGATGTATTGTATGTATTGTTTATACTATAATTATTTTCCTGTGAAATTATTGCTCAGCAATCATAGTTGTTGTGTCTGCTTTGAAATAAACCCCCTCTTGCCTTTTGAAAAGGAAATGGTGTTTTGTTGCTGTGAAATGCTTGTTTCACTTAGACACTTAATCTGTTGAATATCCATATGATGGCGTGTACTGTACATCACAGGCTTGTTTAGTTCAATGTTGTACTACCTAAATGAGTCAAATGGAAATAGGCCTATTCTAAATGAATCATTTGAGTCCTTTGGCAAGGTCAATGCTGTCCTACATTGTAAGTTCAGAGACTATTATGCAATCTTAACATTTTTTTCAGATAATCATGGGGCTTTGCCTAATTTGTTTTTCTTTACTTGCATTTGTTTCCTAGTTGGTTAGTTATACTTTTGTGTTTGCATGTCAAACTATGACATGGGAATGGACATTTGACCATGCAATATTTGGTGCATTATATATTATAATATTTTAAATGCTCTGTTCTTTTCAATGCCAAAAGCTATATTTTTAAAATGTCATTTCTGTTATATTTTTTACCTTTATTTTATTTGAAATGTCTTCCACCTCATTTTTCAGTGAGCTGTGGGAGCACATATTGGGCGCGTTCGAAAATACAGCACTGAGCGCACTGGCCAATACAAACTAATAGGCGAGTGTGCTCCGGTGCGTAATTTCCGAACGCACCCAATATTTGGCTCAACATGACCCTCTCAATGCTGTTGAAAAATACATAGTGATTATGGAATATTATATACATCATGTCCCCACTCGCGGATAGCTTCCGGAGCTGGGGGGGGGGGGGGGTGGTTGGACACACGGCCGACGCGGTCCGTGCGTGGTCGGGAGTCGGGACTCGCGGGAGCCTGGCACGCTGGTCGTAGGCTAGCTGGCAACCTAGCTGGCAGGCAACATGCGTCGGGACCTAAGGTCGCAATCCCCCCATACACTCGCATGGCCGCACGCACGCGCAAACACACACACACACACACACACACACACACACACACACACACACACACACACACACACACACACACACACACACACACACACACACACACACCCCCACAGGGGGGTCCTCAGAGTTACTACAGGGAAGGGCCGGATCTAGGCATGGGCAAGGGGGGGCAATTTCCGCCATAGCGCCCACACTGTGGAACAAGCTGCCACCCCATGTTAGAGAGTCTCAAACCCTGCCTGTGTTTAAATCACGTTTGAAAACTCATTTGTTCTCCTAAGCGTTTGAAAATTCAACTTGAGAAACTGCCGCTTTCCCCCAGACATTGTGTCAATCGTTGTCTTGTTCATTGTGTGTGTTCTCTTGTATTATTGTTTATTTTAGTATTTTATTGAGTGTACAGCACTTTGGTTCAACACTGTTGTTTTTAAACGTGCTCTATAAATAAAGTGGATTGGATTGGATTGGATTGGAAATGCCCTGACTGCCCCCCCCAAATTTTTTTTTTTTTAAAGTTTCATTTATTTCATGATATGAAATGTGAGCGTACCATAATCAAAATAATCCTTAATCATATTCCATCATGTATCATTGCACAATTCAAATAATCCTCTGCCCTGATTTTCCATGGGCAGTGTTGCCAGATATTGCGAGAGAAAGAAGCCTAGGAAAACAAGCCCAAAAGAACAATAGGAAGCAGTAATACACAAACAGCCGAAAAAACTGAAAAAAAGGTCTAACTGTGCCAAAATGCATATTTTCCTACGCATTTGGCGGGTTTGGGGCCCCCGAAAACCCCCCCAAATGGTTTTGGGCCCCCCAAAAAAAAAATCCGGCCCTGCTACAGGGGTCTGCCAAATCTTTGTGTGATATGATTCTTTTTTTTTTTAAACCTTATTATAACCACTTGAACCCTAGCATCCCTTTTCTGAGGAGAAGTTTAGCCAAAAATAGACGATCTACAAGCTCACAACGTAGATCGGCTATTATAGACAGTAGATCGGCTATTATAGACAGACAGACAGACAGACAGACAGACAGACAGACATTAATGAAGGATTAATGCATGCAGGTGCTTCGATGTTGGTTGGGGTAATTAATAGCAACTATAGCAACACGTCACCCCCGACCCTACGAGACACTTCACCAAAGTTCATTAATTCAGGAAATATTAGTATATTAATATTTAGAGAATACATATTTTTATTGACATTATAATAAAATTAATATAGGCGCTGTGGATTTGTCTATAGTCTCATCGGGACTCAGGGACCAAATAATAAATAATGATAATAAATAATAAATAATAAATAATAAATAATAAATAATTATTATTATTGTTATTATTATTATTATTATTATTATTATATATTATTAATATTCGAAAAGGTGGGTCTTCTTTATAATCGAAATAGAGGTGTGTATAAATATTGGTGTCTGGCTGTCGGAGTGTATCATTGGTAACACCTGTGAAGGCCCAATGTCCTTCCAATATGGCTGCTGTGCATATAGCCTATTCATAACAATGTAATCACTAGTCCTGTGGCTGTTCATTTTATCAAAGATTGGACATAGCGTTTCTACAGGACAGTTGAATTGGTGCAGTGCGGAACAAAATGGCGCTCCACCGGCGCGTTTCACTGTTTTAGCGCTCCTTCAGCAGCCTGTGCTTCTAAATGTCGCCGCTTTTCGGCAGTAGTTCTGTCTTCTTTCCCTTTCTCCACGCCGTTTGGTGCCCCCCCAAAAGGTTGGTGCCCCCCCCCCCCCAAGTTGGTGCCCTGTGCTTCAGCACCTAAAGTCCTTGCGTTAAGCCGGGGCGTGCAGGGTTGGTTGTTTTTCTTTTTTCTTTTTTTTTTTGCTTGGCTTGGCCGCGGCCCCAGACTGCCCAGCCCTAAGTGCCAGTCCGTCCAATCTGGGCCTGTGTACAGGGACATACTTTGTCCTCTGAGTTGTTGTGGAGTTTCTCCTTGCCATAGGGTGTTTTTATTTTTTACTTTCCTTAGAGTAGACAAGAGGTGCCTCTCTAGGTAGCTTTATGACGGCTATACAGCCTGAGATAATGTATGTAATATTGTAATAATGTTTTTGGGACAGGGTGTTCGATGTATCATTGGCAGGGCTGAAAGGCCACAGGTGTGTGGGGCTCATCACACACTGAATATAAGCTGTCTGTGCTGTCTGCAGTGTGTCAGTAAGGTCTGAGGAAGGGCCTCCCGGCTCCAAACGTTACCAATAAAAAAAATCACGATGGGAGCAGCATTCTGGTGCACGGATCTGATTTATTGTCTCCGCCAGGCTGAAAGGCATGGCGAGACTATGTTTTACCCCCCGTCCGTCCGTCCGTCCGTCCGTCCGTGTGTCCGTGTGTCATTCTGTGTACGGCTAATCTCCGGCACCGTTGGCTTGATCGCAGCGAAACTGTGCACACGCACTCCCTGGATGCCAGAGCAGAACCTCTGCCCCAAATTTTTCACATGGGCCTTTTATAGCGCCACCAGGAGGCCGATTTGTGCAAAACACAATTTTTACAGTACTCATACAGATTTTGTCCAAAACTCTCGCAAATCGGTACACAGTATCTCTATAGTCATTAAACGAAACAATTATTTCAGAATTTTCATATTCCATCCTGATTTGCTAAAATTGGCTTCCAAAGTTAGCAGGACTGCTCCGTTTTTGAACTAAATGCCTCAAATCATGAACACAGCGTGCAATTTCCGTGAAACTTTGCACGCAAATTCCCATTAGGCCGAGGAAGAAATGCCACTTGAACATTTTCAAATCAGCCTCATGGTGGCGCTATAACATCCAACATTTTATCCACATTTCACGCAAATCGGTACACATGATCTCTATAGTCATGTGATCAAGACGGATCTGTTTGATTTTTCATATTCCATCCTGATTGGCTAAGATTGACATCTAAAGTTTGCAGGAGTGGCCCGTTTTGAACAAAATACGGCAAGTCATCAACGCAGTGTCCGATTGCGGTGAAACTGCACAATTTTTGCTTTCACTTAACTTTTCACTTTTCTTTTTTATATTACTCCTACAAATTGTGTCCAAACATCATGCAAATCGGTACACATTATCTCTATAGTCAAGTGATCAAGATGGTTCCGTCCGATTTTTCATATTCCATCCTGATTGGCGAATTCTGAACATTGCTGGCCCACAATAACCTATCTGACCTGGTGGAAACACATAACTATTTGTGTCATGTTGATTTTGACCACAACACACACAGTTGAAAGCATATCCTTTCTTTCATGTTGTGATGTCAGTCTCTTAAAATATTCAATGTCTTTGATTACTTGTAGATGTATAAGTCATATTGGTTGATTCCAAATTGTATCAAAGTATTCCAGTATACCCCTGGACTGGCCTCATGGCACACTCTTTGAGGAACCCTGCATTAGCCGCAGTAGAAGTGAAGTGACTTTGCATACATCGTTAGACCATTATAGTACTGTATGTATAAATGGTAAATTTATATTGGGCTTTTATCCAAAGTGCTTTACATAGATTACAAGCCTTACATTCACCCATTCACACCGACAGCGGAGGAAACCATGCAAGGCCGTGCACCAGCCTGCTAATCAGGAGCAATTAGGGGTTCAGTGTCTAGCCCGGGATCAAACTGGGAACCTTGCAGTTTCCATCGGACCGCTTTACCGGCCACTCTACCCCTGAGCCACTGCCTCCCCAAGAAACATGATCATTCGTCATTTTGAGTACACTATCAATTTAAGTTGGCCTGCAAATATAATCATTTTCAACAGCATCCAAAATATATGTCAATGTTTCTGTGAATTATTTACACCATACATGAAGCCGTATAAGGCCATCTTCAAAGTCAGAGCAAACCAACTTCTCCAAACAACACTAATCCTGCTGTCACTTTCTGCTGTGTCATCATTTCCTAAAAGCTATGCAAATGTATGTTTTTATTCTTTTTGGTATTTTGCAACAAAGCACAAAGGGCAGAACATAAAAAAAAGAGGAAGAGAGGCATATTTAAAAGAAAGACAACATTTCTCGTTTGTTCAGTGTGTTGAGAAGAGGTGGACCAGGGTCAACTACCTGCAAGATGACTTAAAGTCATAAATGTAGAAATGGCTGTGGCTGAACATTCTGACGATGACTATGAAAACATCGAGCTCCAAGAGCAGGACGATGACCCTGACGATATCTACGCAAATGTTGAGACCAAGACTACGCCTGCAGCCCAGGACAAAGACTCACAGATACCGCAGTCTGGTAAGAGATGTTACCAAATCAACCCTCTGTCATCTTACCTGCATGGGTATTGTTTAGGGGTGTAACAGTTAATCAAACAAATCAATTTAATCAATTTTGGCTTTTTCCCCCTCCAGATCACAATGCATCGTGAGCTTGTAGATCGGCTATTTTCGCTAATTGTTACGACACTGTTGTGCAACGAAGTATACAATTAGGCATGAGATAAATCAATTTCATTATAAAAAAATCTATTAGATGATAAATACAAAAATATTAAATATGTATTTAAAAAAACGCTTGTCGATTATTCGATTGAATAATACGCTAAGAAAATAATCGATCAGCCATAACTGTTGACTAAAACTATAAAGAGACCAGGGGAGGATGTACGTTACTTTACACATGTTGATAAAGCAGGGTAGCCTACAGTATACTGTAAACCACTGGTTCTCAAACAGTGTGTCAAGGAACGGTATGCTGTGAGACCAGGTGTTCCTTGGGATTTTGTGACAATCACACAACCTTAATGCAATATATGCAACTATACAAAAAGTTATTATTGTACTATCAGGAATTTAAGCACACTATAATTTCTCAGTACAGAGGCAAATTCTATCCCCTAAAAATATATATATTTGAACCCCTTTCAACCTTGCATCGCTATGGTGAAATGTTTAAAATGGTACAAAACCACTGGAGTCGACTATTTATTTAAATATCTATTTACAACTAGAACTACAATATATTAGTGAACTAGATAACAATACTGTTACTGCAGTAGCTGAGTTCAAACATTTTTGCTGATAGCTCTCAACAGCATTGATATGTTAGATAAACAAATAAGTTTAGGTTATTGTTTTTTGTTTTAACCAGCTAAAGTTATTAGTAAGTTAAAATTAAGAAAGATAAAGCAGAGCTCAAAGTAAAACAAATTATGTTATAAACACAACCTTACCATACAACCACCCATGGAATACATATAACAATAGTACATTATTCCCAACATCTACCTTAGTTAAACCTACAATGAATATTTGTTTGTTGTTGTTTTTAATTATAATAATATTTTACCCCTCTCCAGTCATAAGACAGTACAGGCGGGTTGGAGTTGGTGTTGGATTGCTCTTTGCTGTTCTGGCTCTCATCATTGGAGTACCACTCTATCTCTGTAAGTCAAGTTTTATGCAAGGGATAATGCATGGGAGGTCATTATTTAAAATTAAATCATGACAGGGTGATTATCCACCGACATGGTGGATAATCACCCTGAAGGGATTTAATTTTCATACATTCCGCTTATTACACGGCTACTTAATACATAAATAAATGAATTGACCCAAAAGTAACAACAAAACGAAGTATTTCCTTGCTTACGGCAATGAAAGTATTCCATAAGTATTCAGCTGGGCGGACAAGTTTGCCTCGGAAAACAAATGAAAGTATTCCATTAGGTAACCGGAAGACTCACACCAAAACACGCTCGCCCCCATTCTATACCGCCGGATTTACCTATAATACCGCCCGATTTCCCCCGGGGCGACTGTGTTTTGTGGCGACCGTTTTGGCATTCTGCCGTAAACAAGGAAGTGTAGTGGATCAAATAGAATCACTTTCTGGTTATTGCATCGTCTATTTCTCACTTTAAATGTTTTCAAAAACATTCTTGAGAGCAACGTTTAGTTGTAAATGACATGGTGTGTTTGTCTACATGGCTGTCATGTTGGATACAGCATAAAATCAAGCAGTGCAGGTTGATATGAGCAGGTGCTCTGAGTCTTTGATTAGACAGCGGTCTGTTATTGAGCTCATCGGTCATTATTCACTGATAACACACCGCTGAATTCAGCGATTGACCAATCAGAATGAAGCATTCAACCAAGCTGTGTAATAAAATAATGTATTTTATAACAATGTTTACACTTTATGATACCCCATAAAATAAATAAATGATAATAATAAGTATTATCATTAGTATTATTACAGCACCAGTATCTGTAGCATAAATATAATTGTTATTCCAAGGCTACTCACTGGCACCATGAGAACTGTGAGAATAGAGAAGTGGTAACTCATATTCTTACCACACAGACCACAGCTAGAAAGCTGGAATCAACTGTCTTAGAGGAACCACTGTGAACAATGGCACTTCACATGCATTGCTCAAAGAAACCCTGGTGACCACCAATGTTGAATACGATGGTCCTTAATGTAAACTCATTCTTTAATTCAAATAGCTTCACTTCACCACTTGAACAGGATGTTTTACCACTGGTGAACTGCACTAGACAGAGTATATTCAACTCTCATGGTCACATGGTGTTGGCGAGAGGAGGGGTGTGGCCAGAGACAAAGTGCTGAACACCAAGTGCATTTTCAACGATATTGATATCAATTGATTAATATGTAGAACACACAAATTATTACAACATCTAAATTAATTTATACTTTATTGTATGAGTAAATTCAGCCTCTGCATTTGACCCACCCTAACTACTGGGAGCT
This sequence comes from Gymnoscopelus braueri, assembly GCF_963280865.1. NCBI lineage: Eukaryota > Metazoa > Chordata > Actinopteri > Myctophiformes > Myctophidae > Gymnoscopelus > Gymnoscopelus braueri. The sequence continues at coordinate 70,901 of NW_027660951.1, read as the reverse complement.
GTGAGCAGCCACTTAGCAGAACCCAGGGACCAGCTCCAGCTCTGAGGCCAGTTCCTTGCTCAAGGGTAGTTTCTCTAAAAACCCAAGTGAACAATGGGAGAACATTCAAACTTAGAACACGTAGAAAGACTCCAGTCTGATACATATGCTAGCATAAAATATAACTTAATGCTAAAATTTTACTACATTTGAGATACACTGCAAAATGTGTTTAAAAAGAATCTGAGAGAATGTGGGTCTATTCAGATCATTCCAACATGGTGGCCTGGAACAGCAACCTGACTGAAGAACGAGACCAACTTCAGATCAGTTTTGACCAGATGAAGACCAGACTTACCCGACTGACTAAAGAGAGAGATGACATGAAGAGGAGACTCTGTGGTCAGACATCACTGTTTTCTGCATGGTTATATCATGTCAAACAAAATGTGTCATTCATTTGAGCAAATAAAATAACAGTTGCTTATTCTTTGCTTTTAGAACCAATCAATGGATGGCATAAATGTGACAGAGGTTGTTATTACATCTCTACTGAGGAGAAGAACTGGGAGGAGAGCAGACAGTGGTGTAGAGACAGACAATCTGACCTGATTGTCATAAACAGCAAAGAAGAACAGGTATATAGGTGTGTGTGTGTGTGTGTGTGTGTGTGTGTGTGTGTGTGTGTGTGTGTGTGTGTGTGTGTGTGTGTGTGTGTGTGTGTGTGTGTGTGTGTGTGTGTGTGTGTGTGTGTGTGTGTGTGTGTGTGTGTGTGTGTGCTTGTATTACTATACATATGAGGGCCAAATGTTCCACAAGTATAGTAGAATGTGAGAAATAGACATTATGAACCAATTTCCTGTTCCTCACAAGAGAAATGGTTGTTTAATGGTAAAAATAAACTATGTGGGGAGTTATAACATATTGTGGTTGTGGTTAGGATTATGATTAGGCATTGAGAGGTCAGGTTTAGGGATTAGTGTTGGAGTTATGCCTGATTTATATCTGGGTGTCACACACTGAAAATAGCAGATCTCCGCTATGTTTTGCTTCAGGGTTATAATAATGGCAAAAACATAAAGATGGCATTTATAACTTTGCCTTGCCTTTGATGTGTGTGCGTGTTGTACAGTGTGTACATCAGTAACCAGCAGCTTTTCTGTCCAGGACTTTGTTGAACGTGTAAACAAGAGAGTGTGGCTGGGCCTGACTGACAGAGACAGAGAAGGATCATTTAAGTGGGTAGATGGAACAGCACTGACCACACCAACGTAAGACTTATCTTCATTTCACTTCATTCTTCTCTTGTTCATTTCAACAAACATTTTAAGTACATTTCACATAATTATTTTTGCAAGAGTTTTTCTAATCAGTATTAAGTGTTATAAAATACTTTTCCAGGTACTGGTACCCTAATGCCCCGCATAACCAAAAAACAGATGACGACTGTGTGGAGTTTTATGATGGGTCTCAACCTGATGCTCCTAATAGAGGATGGAATGATGCAGGGTGTTCTACCAATTTAGTCCACTGGATCTGTGAAAGAGTTATGTGCTGAAATCATAATTTTCACAATGTATTAGTTAGCTGGTGTGTTGGTACAGCTACATGATGGCTGTGTTTACATGTGGTAGTTTGTGTGTTTGCTTTGGTTTGTCTGTCCTGCAATTCTACCCAATATGCACTGTCGACATGACATTATAAATTGTATTCATGTTCATTATTTAGTTAAAGGGGAGTCTGTAGTATCAAACCGTAGTATGGAAACCGCTAAAATTCGTAAAGCAAACGATAAATGTCTTAATACATTAATAATGTTATATTCTTGAGCAGTGAGTAAAGTGGCAGTATTGTATTTTAGCAACTGTATTATACCATTATAGGTCTTTTGAGCATCATTTGTTGGCTGCATTTGTAAAACATAACAAAGAAAAGTCTTACTATAACATATTATGCCATAAAGCCTATACTCTTTAAACCAAGAACATGGTAGGATTACGGTGACTTTTTTCTACAGTTAGGCTATGCTATAGTTGTATTCTCTTTATTCCTTTCTTAAGGTCCTAATTCGGAAGTGAATATGAATGAAAAAGAGGTTCAGACTAAGGACGGCAACTTGTAAACCGACATCACAGTAATGAATTTGATGATTAAGGGAAATAGTTGAGCAATTGAATCAGGCCCGGTCGGGAGGACCCGGTGGCCTGCCTCCTAGTGGCTTGCCTGGCTGTTTTTTTGTTTGTTTTTCCTCAGGTCATGTCAGGTCAGGCCAGCCAGCCACAGCCAGCGCAGCGCTTCAGTACTGCAGCAAAACAAAACAAAATCTCTCCTAGCCTCAGGCAAGCCAACCACAGTCAATTTCAATTCAATTCAGTCAGTGTTGCTACAGCAGTGCAGCTGAGCCAGCCTGCACGGGCCTGCCCATCTACAAGCTCACAATGTGAGCTTGTAGATCTGCTATTTCCAAATGGCCAAAATGTATATAGGGGCCAGGGCTGAAGTGGTTTTGTAATAATAATCAAAATATACGAAGTAACTAGTAACTAAAGTTTTCTATTAATTGTAGTAATTGAGTAAAAGTAAAATATTTGTCTCTGAAATGTAGTGGAGTAGAAGTAAAAGTACTGAAAATTGGAAATACTCCAGTAAAGTAAAAATACCTCAAAATTGTAGTACAGTACTTGTAGTACAGTACTTGAGTACAAGTACTTAGTTACTTTACACCACTGATTCTTCTCAACTTACATGTGGATTGGGGTAGTCATCAGGGACATCCCCAGGGGAGCTTGAGGAGGCCAGATAAATGATTGATATTATTGATAGGCTATAAGAACACTTTGTTCCATTTTGTACCCTCAGACTTAGACCCTTTTAATAACACCAGTTGACATGGCTTTTCTTATAGCTGCAACATAACAACCTTGGCACTACTGGTTGTCAAAAAATCTTTATCCATTGTAGATTTATTTTGCTGTCTGCTGCAGTGCTGTAGTTTGTTGTGGAACTGTTTGTCTCCCACTAGTCCAAACATAAAAGCCACCTTTGTCTGACTGTTTTCTTTTGTAGTACATTGTGTGTCTTATGTTAATGGAGGGAAGAAGTTAATAATAAATCAGATGATACATTTCTCATGTGAAATTGCTGTAACTTAACTGTAAAGGCCTCCCAAAGGCTTGTTTTTTTCTTTTTTTTAAAGACCCCAAAATGTTATTCATGCTGGGTGGACTGGGTGGGTGAATATCTCCCGGCCTGATTTTCAGCTCCACTCCGGCCCTGAATTGAGTCAAAGCCAACAATGTATATCATATAGAAATGATGTACAGATCTGTCTACTTAAAGTACAATGAGGATGTTTGTTATTCCTCCTCATCCCTCTATTTGTTTCTTTATGGAAGGTCATACATTTGTGATATTTTATATTTAATTGAAAAATATGATCGCAGCTAAAAAGTGTTTATTGAATAAAAGATGATTGAGTTGAGGAATATATCATTTCAGTTGCTCATTTCATTGAGTTATTATAATTATGGGCAGATTGTTTAGGAAACTATTACTTGAATATCTGTCTATCGATATTAAAAGGCTGTATAAAATGCTAAAGAATTAATAGGATTACTAAACTGAAGAGCTCACAAAGCTTGATATATTAAACGTCACCAAGGCTAAATATGTTGAACTGCTACCAGAACACAGTACCAGGTGCAGACAATCACAGTGATTCTCAAACTTTTGAATGTCAAAGACCCCTAGTTTGGTGTGCATATGTGTCCTAGGACCCCTATAACTCTCAGACTTAAAGACCAGTAACGGTCAGTTTGGTTCCTTATTATATCATCATCCCCCCTTCAAGAACCCCACTTTGAAAACCACTAGTCTATAGGCTAACACAGAGTTTCTCAAAGTATACTGGTCGGGACCCAGAGTGAGGTCACTGGAAGGTGAATGTGGGGTCACACATTGACAACTAGAAGAAACAAAACAATATATCCTTCTCATTAAGTCTGTTTTTTTTTTGGTATTCTTTCTTAAGAGTATTAGCTTTTTTTCTTTAGCTGTATGCTTCCATTTGCAAATATGTACAGAACCACTTTTCCGTAGCCTCTGCAGAAAATCTGCAGGAATCACATTGTAAATGAAGTAAACAATCTTATTCAAGGCAACCGATGCATATGCTTTATTTTTTAAATATGCTTTATTTCATCTTCGAAATGGAATTGAACAAAGCCTCAGAGTGCAACAACAGGCTAACTATAATCGGAGCTGAATAAGCTAAGACAAACTATCCACTATGTCAGAGGTTCTCAAATGGGTTGGAAGTCGCACAATGACAACTGATATCTGTTATATTTTATATTAAAGAGCATGCTTTTTTAATTATGATTCTGGCAAAAAAAATGCTTTTATAATTATGATTCTGGCAAAAAAAACTGCTTTTTTAATTGCGGTTCTGGCATTAGGCTGTACAGTATGTTTCCAATTTGCTTTTAAACTATGTTGATGAGACAAAATCAGCAGGAATCACAGCACTGTAAATGTATTTTATAAATAAATATTCCTATCCAAGGCTACCAATGAACAGTATATGCTTTAATTTTAAATATTCTTTATTTCAACTTTGAAATTGTCTATAAATGAAGTGTGGGGCCATGAAAATAATTCCCCCCATAAAACGGCATCCTGGTATAAAAAGGTTTGAGAACCCCTGATACAACATACAGGGCCATTTGGGTTTAAAGGAACACCTGCAAAAATGTGGGTCACAATATTGAATGCCATGAAGAGAAAAGTAAGTAGGAGGCAGGAGTTATGATGAAAATATCCATTTACTCTGCATGATGCGGTACAAGTAGAGAAGGGAGATTTAAATGACTAAATCAAGAATCAAGCAAACTCAAGAAGAAAATGGCTGGCTCTATAGCAGGTGTTATGTATTTCTACTTAAAGTGAATGCACTAATGAAGACAGCCCTGAGTTTATGAAAAATATCTTTAATTTCTGATACGGTAAAGGGAATATTACTGATGGTTGGTGACTTCAGCAGCACATGGTCAGTGAAAGGTGACAAGGCCCCTCCCTAGAAAAACCTTATTATGAAACTTGGTCTAGATGTGCACTGTAGAGACATTTAAACCACACACACACACACACACACACACACACACACACACACACACACACACACACCTGCTGAAAAAACCAGCACAGACCAGCTTATGGTGGTTGCTGGTTTTAGCTGGTTTTAGCTGGTATTAGCTGGTCTTAGCTGGTCTTAAGCTGGTTTAGATGGCATACCAGGCTGGACAAGCTGGTCAGGCTGGTCAGGCTGGTTTGCCAGTGTAGTTGGTTAGCTGGTCACTAAGCTGGATTTTGCTGGTCTTTGCTGGTCAGCCAGCTGGCTGGCTGGACTGACCAGCAAAGCCAAGCTGGTAGCTGGTCTTTGCTGGTCAAATGGGTGGACTGCCCAGCAAAGACCAGCTTACCAGCTAGACTTAGCTGGTCAGATGGCTGGACACTGGACAGACCAGCAAAGACCAGCTTAGCAGCTGGTCAAGTTTGGTTAGATCCCGATCCAACATGTGGATCGGGACTCCCAGGGGGGTCCCCACGTGATTTGGGGGTGGTCCCCACCCAGATGACAGTGAAGTGATAATTTAAGGACCTTTAAGACCTTTTTAGTACCTAAAAAAAAACCACCATTTACTGCATCAAAAGTAATCAACAAACTATACTATAAAAAAATGTCAAACATTGGCCAAATTGTCTAACAATAATAATAATATAAGAAAACATTTTTAAAATAGCAGATCTACAAGCTCACAACACCTTCCTTGCGAGGCGTTGTGAGCTTGAAGATCTGCTATTTTCACAATAGAGTCAAACTAAACGTAATGCTCCTACATCAACTCCTACATTCCAAGTGCTTTAAGGGTGGGGGGTCCCCAGTTCAAATATGATTATTTTGGGACGTCGCGGCCTGAAAGGGTTGAGGACCACTGGGTTAGATCACGTGTGTGTTTCCCAAAACAGTGGGTCGGGGCCCATTTGTGGCTTGTGGGTCATGTACACATCACGAGGAAAGATCCCTTTTTTTGTTTCCTACAAAAATATATTACTATATTATTTCAAAACATTTCCCACCCAAAAATCTAAAATCTTCATCAATAAAAAAACAAATAAATACAAAATCTAAGAAATTCCATCAATTAATAAAAAAAAGCATGCAGTGAAAATAGCAGATCTACAAGCGTTGTGAGCTTGCAGATCTGCTATTTTAACTAGTTTGGATCCCGGGGAGACATCATACCTGCCATTAGACTGTGAAGATTTTCTTCTGTTACAATTGCCCCCCCCCCCAGTATATACAGTATATTTTATTGTATTGTATTGTATTGTATTGTATTGTATTGTATTGTATTGTATTGCATTGTATTTTACTTTACATTTCTTGTCCTTTTCTTGTGATGTGACATAAATATTATATTTAATAATAATAATAATAATAATAATAATAATAATAATGTATTATTATTATCATGACAACATTCATCCAAACTTATTTACTTAATTTCGCAATTGGCAAATAATATGCTAGTTTGATTCTAAATAACACTTTTTTTTGCTATGGTTACCAAAATGAACAGATCTACAGATCTACATCTTGTCGCAATTTGACGTGTTGTGAGCTTGTACATCTGTTTTTACAGAGAAGCGGGCCCTTTATGGGCCCTGAGCAGTGTTGCCATATCTGCTTATTATAAGTGACTTTGGGCTTGTTTTTCTGTAAAGTTGCTTGTAAATATTTAGTGAAATATTTCACTTATTATTTTTGAAAATAGCAGATCTACAAGCTCACAATGTGTTGCAAATGCGACGCACTGTGAGCTTGTAGATCGGCTATTTTCAAATAGGTTTAAATGTCGCTTCTTTTGGGCTTAATTTTTTTCACAGACCTGGCTGCTTATTTCTCTCACAAAATCTGGCAACACTGTCTCAGCAGGCTCGTGACCCTTGAACTCTATGCTCGCGATACGCGGGGAGAATGAATGCTGTCTGAGTCGAGCTGCAGCTCTCACTTCAGTAGAAAGTTTATTGCGTTGCTTTGGATTCATCAAAAATAATTATAAACCGGCTTCAGAGAAGATAAAAGAAAGAAAAAGAAGCGGCGGACATTTTAGGTGAGTGTTGACACACAGAAATACTATTTATGTAGGCGTTTTAGCCTACTATTACTGTATTGATAATTAAGTGCGTAGGCTGCTGTGTTCGAAGTCAATCACAAGTGACTCATGTCATGACCCAACTCTACACATTGTTTAGTTATTTAATTTGTCTTGATAAAGGGATTATGACAATAATTACAATACATTATAGTGGGAATATACAATATAATTTATACTATAGGCCACTACTGCTTGCCTGTGTGCCGCTCAAAACTAAATTCAGAATATGACGTCTGTGTGTGTGTGTGTGTGTGTGTGTGTGTGTGTGTGTGTGTGTGTGTGTGTGTGTGGACACACGCTTTCAGTGATGAAGCTACAGAGTGTTTTAATATCCCGTGAACTCTGAACATTAATGATTCCCTTGTCTGTCTGTCTGTCTGTCTGTCTGTCTGTCTGTGTGTGTGTGTGTGTGTGTGTGTTATTATTACACATTTCTTTGGCTGCAGTGGCCAAAATGAATGGTTTGCAGCCCTACTAAAAGAGAAAAAGGAACCCAGAGAGAACCATTATGTGTTATGCCCCCCCCCCCCCTCCCACAAAGAGAAGAAAACAGTTTGAAGGTAAAGTGATATTGTTTTGTTAAATGTTAAAGTAATCATTGCTTGTTCAGTAACAGGGGTCTCCCAGACTCTCCACCTCTTTAGTAAGCCGAAAATGCATTTCCAGGAATACCAAATTTAACCAATCAGAACTCATACAGGATACAGGATAAATAAGTTACAATTGGAAGTGATGACACAAAGAAGTGGGCATACAAAATTTGAACCCATTTAGACCAGGAACGCATCTGTGTAATTGTTTTGATTTCTTTGGCTAGACCTTTGGCTTCAAAAATAGCAGATCTACAAGCTCATAGCGCGACACCGAGTGGCGCGCTATGAGAATGTAGATCTGCTATTTTTGAAAATCTTTGAATATATATGTTTTAAAGTGAACATTTGTACCTCAAATCTTTTTCCTTTTATGTTCAAAAAACTTTTAGGATTTAGAGAGCATTTTTAGAATCGGCCCCAGGTCTTAATGGGTTAAAGCTGCACTATGTAACTTTCCTCTTCTACCCCGGATTTGAACCCGGTTTCCTGAGCAAGTGCTGTAACCTTTTACCATTGAGCTAATAGAGCCTGCCTGCTTGCTCAGGTGATACATTGAATCTTGACCATCAGATCAAAATTCATGTCAGATCCTGTGTCTAGGTGAGACATGACCTTTGACACTATCTAAATGTCTCAATAGAAGAGCAGGGAGACTAAATACAACCACCCCAATTATATAAGTTATATTGTATTATTTGTATTAACATACTCTAACATACAGATTGTATAAGTTATATTGTATTAATATACTCTACGATACAGGTTGCATAAAATTACATTTTATTCCACTTTAACTTTCTAACAAAAAACATCTTGTTTTATCCAAAATATATTACTTGCACTACCTTTAGACTCTGACTCGTCTGAATACGGTGGAGATGCTGTTGTTCCCCAAGCTATCCACGACGAAATGTCAAGTACAGTCATACCCAGAAGAAGGCCAAAGAGTTGGAGCTGGACCTACAGCATCTTAAAACTAAGTAAGCAATGACTAATGTTAACGAAACAGTTGCATGAGTTTGCTCTTCTCTTTTTGTATATATCGATATGTTGGTTATTTGTTCTCATGTTCTTTTTTACTTAGATCTTGACCACAAATGTTAAAAAACATTATATAGAAAGCATGTTAAATGGAGTGGACAGATGCTAGGCTCATTATTAAACTGGTATCCTACTAAGGCATACATCAATTCAGTTTTTATTTTTTATTTTTCCGTACCCTGTTCATGCTTTAAGATGCAACAAATTAGAGATTGCAAAACAGAAACTGGAGGAAGGGCCCCAATATAGCTCTGCAGCAAAGCCTGACATCCCTGCTGCAGATAAGCAAACCAGTGACAGCATAGGTGTGTTTAGACAGTGATACTGTTCTACGGAAAATGGTGACAATGTGTACAATATAAGTACTGTGATACTGCCAAAAGGAGCTTAAATATGATTCTCTACATTTTCAGTTGCAACTTCCTCCGTTTCCTCTTCCCCCGAGTCAGATGATTTGGCATCGACACCTGGGATGTTTGACGGCAACGGTGACAAGGTATTGAAGAAACATACTGTGTAGGACAGTGGTTCTTAAAAGTGGGGTTCCACAGTGTCCCCAGCTAAATAAGAAACAGTTATCATTTCAAAAATAGGCAACGTGTCATGATGCATCGTGAGCTTGTAGATCAGCTATGTTTTGCTATTTTTGAACTATTTTTGAACTATTTTTGAACAGTTTTGCCTATGGCATGAACAAAATAGGGATGCCGGGTGGAAAAGGTTAATTTCACTACTATTTTACCAGCTAGAATGTAATCCAATGACAATGTACTGTATAAGAATTACTTCAACTCTCCCCACCTACAGTATAGACAGTTGTAGAATTCTGTACTAAATGTAATCCAACAATTAGCATCTTCTCTATTGGAGGTCCATGGCACCAACTCTTTTCTAAATGGGTCCACATTTGGGGGTCCTTGAAAATGTAATTTCTTTACAGTAAATTCTGTTTGAAGTGGGCCTGCTTTTGTCAAAAATGAGTCTGAAATGTCATGGTAAAATGTTTTTTAATTTCTAAAACATGTGTTGTTTTCTTCTGTTTCAGGTCCACATTGGCTCTGGTGTGTGGCTCGAAAAGGAGATCTGGAAGATGGTGGCAGCAAACACCAAGGACTCCCTGTTCATGAAGGAGCTTGCTGTTGCCATTTGGGGGACAACAACCCTGAAGACCATGCAGGAGCCTTACAAAGAATGCCCCACTAGCAAGGGGGAGGCCAAACCCCCCTGACCGCAGGACTCAGAAGAGGTATGTTTACTGAGGGGTGGGGGGGTTCATTATGACTTGATCTCATAATTCAATCTGCTCTGTGCATGACTGTAGTTCTCTTTTCCAGAAGGTGGAATTCCCGTTAGCGTTACCTGTTCAGTTTTTCATACCTTCATTTGGTTGTCTCAGCAGCATACTGTTTCAACCAGAAACACATATGGAGATGTTGGTTGTAGCCAATCAAATGAAGCTATGAAAAACTGATCGGGAAACGGGAATGTCACCTTCTGGAAAAGAGATTATATTAAGCTTATTAATCAATCATAAAAGAAAATACTCTATTGTAATAAAATCGATTTTATGGCTGAAAGAAATGCCGATCTACAAGCTTGCAACTCTTTGGACGTGTTGTGAGCTTGTAGATCAAAAAAGTAATCAATAGAATAATCGCAAGTAGAATAATTGGTAGTGGCAGCCCTACATGCATGTTTGGCAGGGGTAGCTTTTTCCCCCAAATTGTTGTTGTCCATTGTAGCCATCTGACTTATTGCCTGCCCACTGTCCACCCACCTTTTTCATTCAAATGCATGTTTTCTAACTGAACTGAAACACGGGGTTAAAAAAACACTTCACCCCATTTTCAACTCATCTTCATATAATTGGTCCTCACTAATACACATTTTAAGATGGCACCATTTATGTCTACTCACTCTGTGTTTCGTTGATAGGTCGTGGACAGTTTAGAAACCTGCCTACCTTTGACATCATCGGTAGGCAGGTTTGGTCATTTAGAACAACTTTATTTGTTCATTATTAATGCAAGAACAATGGCTTCTACTTCTGCATGCAAACTTTCCAGGTAGAGACACACTGTAGTTTCTATTAGCTTGGAATCTCCATTGGTGATGTCACTGGTAGGCAGGTTTCTGAACTGTCCACATTCCACCAATGAGTGGCAGAACGAGTAGACAGAAATGGTGCCATTGTATAATGAACATTAGCGAGGATCAGTTAGTTATATGAAGATAAGGTTGAAAATGGGTGAAGTTTAAGTTACTTTAAGTTTTTCTCAAAACATCACAATTCATTTAACTCACCCCATGCAGTATATTGCTAATTATATTTGTTTTATTGTTGGGGGTTCTTGTTTGTTTTCTTTCAGACTGTTTCCATTGGTGGCTGCAGGGGCAGAACATTCTCACAAAGAGGAAGGCCATGGACCATGGCCAGGACATCAATAGAAAGGACAAGAAATTGTGTGTCTGTGTAGGGGGGGGGTTGATATGGGGGTAATGCTTTATAGCGCCACCAGCAGGCCGATTTTTGCAAGACACATTTTTGGCTGCAACTTTACAGATGTTTTCCAAACATCACACACATCGGTATACAGTATCTCCATAGTCATGTAATCAAGACGGATCTGTCCGATTTTTCATATTCTCTCACTCTTTTCCAGTCATTTGAACACTGTGTGTGTGTTAGTGTGTTCCTCAGGTTGAAGTTCATGTATTTATGTGTTTATTTATACATTTATTTGTTATTTAAATGTTGTTTTTGAGGGTTTTTTATAAGTGTTTAATAAAGTATTGTTATGTATGAAATTGATACATGATTATTTATGACTTTGTGGATTTTGCTCACTTTTATATAGGCTACTGTAGGCTACTGTTTTTTAAATATACCACGTGCTGTGGGCACCTGGCTGAAATTCACCATGATCATGCATCCTCTCCAGCAAAGTTGGTCACTGCATATCCAGAATACACCTGAATACACATAAATACCAGATAGCAGCTTAAACCAGCTTAAACCAGCTACCAGCTAAACCATCATAAATACCAGCTACCAGCTTAAACCAGCTAAACCATCATAAATACCAGCTACCAGCTTAAACCAGCTAAACCATCAAAAATACCAGCTACCAGCTTAAACCAGCTAAACCATCATAAATACCAGCTACCAGCTTAAACCAGCTAAACCATCAAAAATACCAGCTACCAGCTTAAACCAGCTACCAGTTTAAACCAGCAAAACCTACCACCTTAAGCTGGTCAACCACCAAGACCAGCTTAAGGTGTGTTTTGGACGTCCAAAACACACCTTAAAGTGGTCAACCACCAAGACCAGCTAAAACCAGCTGGTCCAGCTTAGGCTGGTCTAAGCTGTTTTTTTCAGCAGGGCTGCACACACACACACACACGTTGAGGTAGACTACGAGTATGTAGTAGCTTGTAGCCATAATTACATTTGTTCAGCCTTCGCTGTTTAACCATTTCTGCACAAATCCTATCGGGATTTTAATTTTACAGGCACCACTGATTGAATCAGATTAAATTAGACAGCAACTGTTGGAGTCACAGATTTTGATTACCATTGTTGTTGATGTAGCACTGATACTAGCTGTCATGGCAATAAACTAAAAGCTCAAAAATGTACTTAGAATGTTAATTACTGTAGAATGAGAGTCCACTTTTCATGAGACATTCTAGCCTGCATCATGCATTATTGTGTCCTATTAAATAATGACTTTTTTTTTAAAGGTTTGTTATAATGTTGCACAAACAGCACTTTGAGAAGCACTACATAACTTTAGGCTTAAGTTAATTCCTTCACTTTAGCTACCTTTAATTTATCCCATTATTGCTTTGGATGATTATTGTGCCAATGCACAATGCAAATTAAATAGCAGGGTTTTGCACTCTCCTTTTGGGTGAACATAGGCTACAGTACACTATTATCGCCACACGGGGGCAGGATCATGCCTCGTACGGTTTACCAGACGCTGTTGCCGGATTTTGTGAGAGAAATAAGCAGGCAGGTCTATGAAAACAAGCCCAAAATAAGCGACTAATGAGCACTTTAAACCTATATTAGCGACGTGGTGTGAGCTTGTAGATCTGCTATTTTCAAAAATATCTTGAAAAGAAAAAGTGAAATAATGTTTTGAATATATTTGAAAAATAAACTTCAGATGGGGGAGAATTACATTATTTTGGGGCGTCCTTGACATGCAAATGTTTGAGGACTGGTTTAAACATTAATAATACAAAGATATATAAATAAGTACACTTTAAAAACAAGCCCCAAAAAAAATTTCAACCCGCAACTACCAATATTTACACGCAACTTTACAGGGGAAAAAACAAGTCCCAATGTTGAATGTCGATGACAAAATTGAGGAAAATAAAAGCAAACCACGAGAGCTCTGGAAGCTATTCAACAACCTACTAGGCTGCAGCAAGAAATTGAAAACCAGGTTTACAAACATAAGCCTCAAGGTGAATGACACTCTCATCACATCCAAACATGAAGTGAGTAAAATCCTCAACATATTCTTCACGACCATAACCTCAGATTTGGTTGAAAAACTACCCCCTCACTCTGGGTGCTATGGTGAAGAGCATGTTGACTCATTTTACGAAAAACAGGGTGTACGCAAAGATGATTTTAAACTCTCCCCTGTGAAAACAGAAGAGGTGTTTAAAAAATTGAGTGCTCTTCATCAACACAAAGCCACAGGCCTCGACAATATCCCCGCCAAATTTCTAAAAGACTCGGCCGCCTCCATTGCTCCAATCATTACCCACATAATAAACCTCTCCATCATACAGGGACGGGTCCGTAACGATTTCAAAAAAGCAAGGGTGACCCCTCTGTACAAAAAAGGAAACAAATTAGACCCTGGCAACTATCGCCCTATTTCTATTCTTAGCTCCATCTCGAAAGTCATGGAAAAAATAGTCTATGAACAGGTCGATAAGTATCTTGCCGAAAAAAATCTAATCTACAAATTCCAATCTGGTTTCAGAACAAACCACTCCACTGACACATGCCTTCTCTATTTGAACGACTCTATCAAACAAGATGTCGACTTGGGCAAATATTGCGGCATGGTCATGTTGGACCTCCAGAAGGCCTTTGACACCGTCAATCACCCAATTATGATCAATAAGCTCAAAGCAATAGGTTTTGATGATACGTCAGTGAACTGGATGAGATCCTACCTGGAAGGGAGGGAGCAAGTGGTGGAAGTAAACGGCACCCAGTCCCCCCCCCTCCCTGTGACTTGTGGTGTCCCACAAGGAAGTATACTAGGACCTTTACTGTTCCTGATATATGTGAATGACATGTCATCGGCCTGCGACTGCAAGCTGTTCCTGTTCGCAGATGACTCGGCCCTGCTAGTCTCGGACAGGGACAGGCTACAGGTTGAGAAAACTCTCAGCTCCGAACTCAACAAGATCTGCATCTGGCTCTCTGACAACAAACTTTCATTACACCTGGGTAAAACTGAATCCATCCTCTTTGGGTCCAGTCCTAACCTTAGCAAGGCAGAGAGTTTCACGATCAAAGTGGGTGATGATGTCATCAAAAGAAAGGATGAAATTACCTACCTGGGCTCCATCTTGGAGGCAAACCTCTCTGGTAACAAAAACGCTGAAAAAGTGATCAAAAATGTCAACCAAACAACACGCTATTTTTGGAGGATTGATCGCCTAGTCAGTAAGAATACTCTGAAGATTCATGCAGGGGCCCTCATTCAAGGTCATTATGATTATGCTTGCACTTCATGGTATCACAACACCTCCAAGGCCTTAAAAACAAGGCTCCAAACATCCCAAAACAAACTTGTAAGGCTACTTCTTGGCCTCAATCACAGAACCCATCTAACCCCTGCTCATTTTGCTAGGATTGGATGGCTTAGGGTTGAGGACAGAGTACAGCAACTTGCTATGGGCCTGGTCTTCAAGATACACCACAACATTGGGATCCCCCTGTATTTGTCAAAATACTTCCAAAATGTTAATGCAGTCCATGATCATAACACCAGAGGCAGCTCCACAAATCATGTTCAACCCAGATTTGGCTCAACTAAGGGTATGAACTCGTTCTCATGCTATTCATCAAAAATGTGGAATGCCCTACCAAAAGGAGTAAAGGAGTGTAAAACCCTACTCACTTTCAAAACTGCCCTAAAGATACACCTTCAGGAGGCTGCAATTCGAAAATGGCCCCTGTCTAAGTCTTAACCTACCCCCCCCTACCCCCCCCCCCCTCCTTCATTTTCCTCTTTTGTATATATATATTTTTTTTCTCTCGTCATACCAGTAACCTGAAAGCTGATTGTATGACATTCTGTATAGTAGTGTGTATATCTGCCTGCCTCTTATATTTCATCATGATTTGTGTGCATGGGGTTCTCATCTTAAACAAGCTTAGTGCTTAATGAGGGTTTCCAGTTTAGTAGACCTTGTATTGTGAATTTGTACTTCCATGTACTGTTATGTACTGTCATGTACTATTCTCATGTCTTTCTAAATAAACTACATCAATCAATCAATCAATGTCGCTTATAATAAGCAGACATGGCAACACTGGCCGAAGCCGTACACAGCTGTAGTAGTTCAAATCAAATAGTTATAATATATCTAGAGGGCGGACTGCCCCGCCACCATGCTGTATTCAGTTCAATGTTACTCACGAGCGCATGAAGCACCCCCAAAATACCTTTACTTCCTGGATTGGCTCCAATTTTTTTGGAGCCAATAGATTAGGCGCACTGGCGTTTCAGACGGTTGAAGCGAGCACAGTAGAATCACAAATTCTGAAGTCTTGCAATACCAAATTTGGCCACCAGGCATCAGTAGCTTCAATAATCCTCTTTGGTTCTGGGGGATTGGTTCATACAACCATAGATCACCCTCTCCGTCGATAAGAAAGCAGGGTTGCCATGTCCGCTTATTATAAGCGACTTTGGGCATTTTCCCCCTGTAAAGTTGCTTGTAAATATTGGTAGTTTGGAGCTTGTTTCTAAAGCGTAGTTGCTTATTTGGGCTTGCATCCAAATGTTTTGATTATTATTTCGTTCGCAGGTATTTTCACGTCATTGACCCCAAAAATTAATATGTAGCCTATTTGTGCCTATTTGTGTTTGAATGTTTCAAAAAATATTTCACATTTTATTTCAAGATTTGTTTCTTTAAATAGCAGACCTACAAGCTCACAACGCGTCACATCGCGACGCGTTGTGAGCTTGTAGATCTAGTATTTTTAAAATAGCCCAAATTAATGCATAATGTATGTTTAAAGCGCTCATGCTTCTACCTTTGGGCTTGTTTTTCACAGATACCAGGCTGCTTATTTCTCTCGCAAAATCTGGCAACACTGAAGAAAGGCCTTGCCCGCCCTGCCCCTCCAGCGCTGCTCGAGCGCACAGGGCCACGTGACGTCGATGCGTGGCGACATCACGTGATCTTTCGGCTGGAGACAACATTTAAAGCGAGGTTTGAATTAACTAGAAGTTCGGGCCGCTGCGCGGCCCTCACATCTAGCGTGACGCGTCGTACACTTCGCATCGCAGATCCACCTTACAGCCACCTCACAGTGTGAGCGAGAGTATTGCGTGAAAGTAGGGCAAAGTCGTTTATAATTGTGGGACATGGCAACACTGTGGTGAAAAGTAAGGCAAATTCGCTTATAATCAGAGGACATGGCAACACTGAGTGTCCTGTGCTCCCCTCTGTCTCTGTCCCTGTGTGTTTGTCCCCCTGTCTGTCCAATAAGGTTTGGTCCCACATAAAATTGCCTAGTTGGGTTCCACCTAGGGCCCAGGTAGAACCCACCTAAAGCCCACATGGGCAACCCAGTTGGGACCCACCTCGGTCCCACATATAATTTCCTAGGTGGGGCCCACCTAAGGCCCAGGTAGAACCCACGTATAGCCCACACGGGAAAGCCCAAGTGGGCCCATATAGTTCAGCCCACCTTGAAACCATATGGGTCCCATGTCAGCCCCACATAAATTGCCAAATTGGGGCCCACCTAGGGCCCAGGTAGTACCCACTTAAAGCCCACATGGGCAAACCCAGTTAGGACCCACCTCAGTCCCACATAGAGTTGCCTAGTTGGGGCCCACCTAGTGCCCAGGTAGGACCCACCTATAGCCCACATGGGCAACCCAGTTAGGACCCACCTTGGTCCCACATAGAATTGCCTAGGTGGGACCCACCTAAGGCCCAGATAGAACCCACTTATATCCCACATGGGCATCCCAGTTGGGACCCAAGTGGATCCCGCTGACATTGCCGACATGGGGCCCATATGGTTTAGCCCACCTTGAAACCATATGGGACGCAATGGGCGTGCTGGCTGGGTAGGCTGGCGTGAAAGTGTATAATATTTAGAGAAATTGAAAGTTTCAAATAGGGAAGTAGTAGTAGAAGTAGTGAATTAGCAAACTGGAGATTTAGTGATTTAGACAGAATGTTTCCTTTAGCCTCATTGTGTGCTAATGCACGCAACTGTTAAGGCAGGTTTAATTTTTGTTGTCTCATAACATCCTTTGTCCGTAAACAATAGGCGACCCGTCTGTGCCTTGACTTCACCCGGCCCCCCGCCCCTTTGCCTGCAGTGTGTGTGTGTCTCTCTCTCACACACACACACACACACACACACACACACACACACACACACACACACACAACACGGAGAAGTTCTACAGAGTTCGAATGAATAAGATAATATAACAGCATATCCGCGCGCCTGGTGTAGCCGGTATCATTGATAATCACTTGGATCTAAACAAACGCGCTGTGCGCACCACGCATACGCTCGCTATGAAAAGTCTGGTGTAGATCGATCGGCCGTGTTGTAACCCCCCCCCCCCACCCCCCGAGTATTTTTTTCTCTCCGTGTCTGTGTCTCGCTCTTTTGTAAATCGAATGCTAAAATTGCCATTTGAATGTAGTTTAAAAAAATGTTTTTTTCCTGACCTACCAATGCGAAAACAAATGCTTTCATCATGTTTCCCCCTATAAACGTCACGTGAAAGTTACGTTTTAGAAACTTTAATAGTTATCACAACAGCGAACGCTGAAAATCAGCTGTGCAGCCTGTGCTTGTCCTGTCTGTCTGTCTGTGCAGTCATTGCGCACAGCTGTGTGTCTTCCTTCATCATCTCTCTCTCCCCCTCCCTCCCTCTCTCCCTCCCTCCCTCCCTCTCTCTCTCCTTCTTTCTCTCGCGCTCTCTCTCTCTCTCACACACACACACACACACACACACACACACACACACACACACACACACATGCTCTCCTTGTCTCTCTCTCTCTCCCCCTCCCTCCCTCTCTCCCTCTCTCTTTCTCTCTCTCTCTCACCCCTCTCTCTCTCTCTCTCTCTCCCTCTCTCTCCCTCTCTGTCTGTGCTCACTATCTCGCAGATGATTGGCTGTTCAAAACGGAACACCCGGAAGTAAATTGCGAGATGAAATATAGAGCACTTTATGATTATTATAAAAGGAGACACATGTGAAGGTGGAAAATAAAATAGAAGTACTTCTATACTTTTGCATGAGCGATTTTTGTAGCAAGTTGGGAGAGAAGTGGAGCAGTGCTTTGGCCGTGAGTAGTACCTAAGAGGTTGAGGTTCCAAAAGGGACACCTCTCCATTTGTGTTGTGAGATTATCGACACATTACAACGGGTTACGGACGGCGTTTTGGCGTTATTTGTGTCGTAGTTTGACCAATTCGAGGATAAATAAGCAGGTAAACGGACCACAAACACACTCGGACCACTTTTATCCGTGTTTTTATTGTGTCGTGGCGTCACACATTGTATTGAGTGTTTTCAATACTTTTACTTCTACTTCACTACATCTCAGAGGAAAATATTGTACTTTTTACTCCACTACGATTATTTGACAACTTTGGTTACTTTCACAAGTTAGCCACTTCAGCCCTATTTGAAAATGGCAGATCTACAAGCACAATACAACGCTTTGTGAGCTTGTAGATCTGCTATTGGTAGATATGTTATAAGTTGTGATATGGGACGTTCTGCACAATGAGTAATCTTTTTAATTTTGGTACTTTAAGTACATTTTGATACCATACTTTTGTGCTTTTACTCAAGTAAATCTTGAATTCTGGACTTTTACTTGAGTTAAAGTATCAATACTGCAATGTAGAAATAATACTTTTTCCTCCACTGGTTTAACGTCTTCAAACGCCTCGTCTACACGCAGCGTAGCTCCGACGGAACCTCTCCCTCCGCTGTATAGCTCCGAGATGAGGTTCCTCGTTATTTCCTGCCGTTTGCGGTTGACATTGTCGCACATTTTCCACTTTACATGTTTCTTACCCCTTTCTGCACATCGTATCCAAAAAGTAAAGCATTTCCGCCACTCTCTCAGATGTTTTAAGTTCTAGCGGACCATAAAAGCTATCCAACGAGTTGAAGAAGGTATTTAATTTGCCTCGGTTTTCATCCGGTTACATGTTTTTAAGACATTGCGCAAGAGTTGCGCCCGTAGAGATAACATTACTGATTCGCCTACTGGTCAAATGTTGAATTGCATCTTCTAATGCAAAATATTATGGAACGGGATGAAGACCGAGGCAAATTAAATACTTTCTTCAACTTGTTGGATAGCTTTTATGGTCCGTTAAAATTTAAAACATCTGAGAGTGGCGGAAATGCTTTACTTTTTGGATACGATGTGCAGAAAGGGGTAAGAAATATATGTTGGTAAAGCAATCAATCCCCAAATACGCTTACAAAATAGCCGATGATGAGCTTGTAGATAGGCGGTTTTCGAAAATGTCTGAACATTTTGACACACAAGGGGATGGACTGCTGTTTTTATTTTATTTTTTTATATAAAGCTAAGCTTCACCAAGTAACAAACTGATACAGGATAGGTGGCACTAGAGACATCTGGGCACCTCGATGTAAAATTGTCCAATATGTTAAAATGTAATATTTGAAAAATGGTCTTAAGTAATGTAAAGTGTACTTGCTATTATCAGTACATCATCAGACTTAATTTGATCCTTATGTTTATGCCTCAAATGACTGGATGTACAGTTTTTGTAGACATATTAGACCTTGGTTGTTGAATGTTTAAGCATGTCTAACTTCTAATCATGTATACTTTCTTGATTTTTTTTCCCAAATATAAAAAATTTAACACAGATGCCCACTTATCCTGTTACCACTGAGGATAAAAGGGAGAAGATATTTCTCCCACTAGTCAGTATCTAGCTTACACTAGAAGTTACTTGGTGAATGGCAGAAGTCTTTAGTTGTTTTGGAGGTCATGTTGTACCTGATGCTTAGTAAATGTATCTAGCTACTTTGTAGTTGCGTAATGTTGTGACTGAGGTCTTGTTATGACACTGGTCTTGTTATGACACTGACTAAGTCACCCATCCTTGTGTTTTCAGGCCCTTCAGTGCAGGGGAGTGCAAGGCCACCTACAATGTGATCGACTGCGATGCCAACAGAAAGGAGGTGGCTGTGAGGACAGGTGGGGTCAATGACAAGGCAGCCGCAGCCAGGAAGACCTACACCTTTGATATGGTGAGTAGACATTTATGTTAACCCATTCAAACCGGGAACGCGCCTCGGTCCTTTTTAGATTTCTTTAGGCTATTCAAAAATAGCAGATCTACAAGCTCATAGTGCTGCAGTGCCGCGCTATGAGCTTGTAGATCTGCTATTTTTTGCGGGAAATCGTGAGTCTTTAAGCAAACATTTGTAACTCAAATCTTTGCTTCTGGGGAATTCTACAAATGTATTCTAATCCTAACTAATGTTGCTATAATAGGTTCTCAAAAATTATATGTATTTGGCAGTGGACCCCATCTCAAAATAGTTTGTTCAGGGATCCCAGAAGTTGTAACCGAGTTAAAATTGTTTGCTTTAAAAAATATATGTTAAAACATTTGCACACATTTTCAAAAATGGCAGATCTACAAGCTCATAGCGCTATGAGCTTTTAGATCTGCTATTTTTGAATAGCCAAAGAAATCTTAAAATGACACACGGATGCGTTCCCGGTCTTAAAGGTAAAAAAAAAGCGCAGCAGTTATGACTCCATATTCCAAGTGTATGTATGTTCCATCACAGCGTTTCCCTCTGTCGTCTTTGGTCTTTGGTCCCGCAGCGAAGCAGATTGACGTCTACCGCAGCGTTTTGTGGGCCACAGCTCCGCGCATCGCCTCTTCGTTCACCGACAGCAGAGTCTATGGAGGGATCTAGTGCTGCACGATTCTTGCTCAAATGTGAATCACGATTTTCCTCCATAAGAATTGAGATCACGATTCTCACACAATTCTCTTGTAAATATAAAAATATTAAGCAAAAAAAGAATAATAACTTTTTTTTTATAATTGAAAAAAAAATCGTCATAATTTAAAATCGAGATCGCATAGGTGTCTGAATCGAGATCACAATCTTTTTTCGATTAATCGTGCAGCACTAGAGGGATCATGGATTAAAGGTAATTAAAATTGCACGACTGAATATGTTTTGTATGGCCTAAAGTCCTAAATGTGCGATTTGTGAATCAGTGTGACAGGAGTGAAAGTTTCTCTTAGGCCAAGTCCTGATCTTTGTTTCTTGAACAATAGAGCACAATATTGTCACAGACTCACCGTCGGGTGGAAAACGTGTTATGTACAAAACTGTTGAATTAGAACAACATTGTGCTCCCATGTAGTCACAAGCTCTTGCAATTATTTATTGGTTGAATATTTATAAAACTCCAAACGTTAGACTTTCAATTATTTTCGCTATATTAGATCAACAAGCTTTATAAATATTCAACCAATAAATAATTGCAAGAGCTTGTGACTACATGGGAGCACAATGTTGTTCTAATTCAACAGATTTGTACATAACACGTTTTCCACCCGACGGTGAGTCTGTGACAATATTGTGCTCTATTGTTCAAGAAACAAAGATCAGGACTTGGCCTAAGAGAAACTTTCACTCCTGTCACACTGATTCACAAATCGCACATTTAGGACTTTAGGCCATACAAAACATTTTCAGTCGTGCAATTTTATTTACCTTTAATCCATGATCCCTCCATAGACTCTGTGCTGTCGGTGAACGAAGAGGCGATGCGCGGAGCTGTGGCCACCATGGAGTCCTTCATGGGAGGAGTCACACAGCTGGTGCCCAGGGCCTGTCTGGCTTCCAGGACAAACTCCACCAGCAGGAGGCGCTGTGCCTGGAGAACAGAGACAGCCTGCTGGAGCTGCAGGTGAGGACCTTTGCCATTAGGCCAGTGTCGCCATTAACCCATTAAGGCCTGAGGTTCCGATTCTTCTATATCCTAACAGTTTTTTGAACAAACTTATGTTGCTATATATTTCAGTGGTCAACCTTTTTCATGTAAAGGACCCTAAAATGTATATGTATTTGGCCGCGGACCCCCATCCTAAAATATTTGCCAGAAGCAAAGATTTGAGTTACAATATATTCAAAGATTTGCAAAACATTTCTAGATCTTTCAAAAATAGCAGAGCTACAAGCTCGTAGCGCCGCACTCTGTGCCGAGCTACGAGCTATTTTTGAATAGCCAAAGTGTAAGCTGCTAAATAATGCTTTATTTTTTTGGCTCAAATCAGTGATGTGATGCGGTTGTGAGCGTGTAGATGGTCTAGTGTAAAATATGTCAGTCATTTCTTAGTGGAAGTTGGTTTTCATATCTGCCCTGTATAATGTTGTCCATGGAGCCCAAAATGAATTGCACGTTCAATGAAAAATACAATTAAATTGTTAATCACAGTTTGATTGTGGCAATTGATCGTCAAGTAGAATGTCATGACAATGACAGCCTTACACATCTTTGTTTATTTGTGGCTTTTGCTTGCTATATAATCAAAATAACATAATTGTTAGAGGTACCGATACCCAGGACTTGCGTATCGATCGGTACCGATAGGCTACCATTTGTTAAAGTGGGCTTCAGTGACCATCTGGTTTCCTTGAGGGGGTTCCAAATGGACCCTTACAGGTCTGTAACTCAGAGTGTACAACTGGAACCAATTGGACACTTACGGGTCCATTTGGTTCCACTTGTATACTCTATTCATTCCTAGATCAGTGGTTCACAAATTGCATTAGTAATTGTTAAAGCGCTGCTACACTTATAATGTAAGGGTATAAACAGTGATATTTTGAATGCTCCAGTTGATGCAGGACTGTTGTATGACTGATAAATCACGTGGTATCAGACTGGCATACTCACAGATGATGATTTTAGGCAGTATCTGCTTCTTTTCCGATACTGTATTGGAACAACTCTAATAATAATCTCAATGTTCTCTGAACACGTGTGTGTGTGTGTGTGTGTGTGTATATTAGGAGTTCAAGCAGGACCTGCAGGAGGCTCTTGCGGCCTCTCTTCTGCCCAGCGTCTCAGCCATCAGGACGCTGAATGAGGCCATGAGGAAGACCGTGGAAGACCAGAGAGCCCTGGCTGACAAGGTCCTTATTATGCCATCACATTCACTAATATAGTGGTTCTCAAACTTCATGTCAAGGACCCCCAAATTGAATTGCATTTGGCTGTGGACCCCAATCTGAAATATTTGTTTTTGAGACTTGACGTGTCACAAAGCAAGCTTGTAAATAAGCCATCTTCAAATGGCATCAAAATCAGTTAAACCATTTTACCCCTATATACATCAACTTACTAATTTAGCTGTGGGACCCCACTTTGTGAACCACTCTTATTTACTATATGCACAGGGTGTGATGACTCACTTTCTGTCTGACTTCACTCTCTGTCATCCAATCAGGTGCAGGCCATGAAGGAGGTCAATGTGCTTCTGACCAATCATGTTCAGGAGTTGGCAGAGCTGAGGATGTCCTCCCTGGACGCTCTCAGCTCATTGGACGCTGAACATGAAAATCTGACCGAGAAGTTCCATCAGTCGTCAGAAACGCAACAAAGGGTAAGCCACACGTGTTAAAATACCAATGCCTTTTTAACCCTAAAGCTGATTTGGCTAATTTACAAGGGCTATTTTGGCCCAACACCGGTGCACGGCTATGTATAAATCAGGCACAACTCAAACCCTAAACTTGACCTCTAAAAACGTAACCAACCTGAATCTTTTCCTAATTGTATGCGGGGGAGTTTCGAGGCTCCGTGAGCACCCCAAAAACATCTCTTAAACCTGTTTTTTTAGGACCCTAAAGGTGTCTAGTTATGATTTCTGCTTGTTGCCCATGTCAACTAATGTCCCATGGGGTTTATTTTTAACCCTTTCTGACACCTACCCCCAACCCAAACCATAACATGGAGATAACAGAGAATACCAACAACATACAGCAACAAATTAACACATTTTTCTATATCATTTTGACCCAAGGAATTCATTAAAGTTGTTTTTATTGAGATTCAAACACATATTGTCTCTATTTCAGGGCAGAAACAGCCAAAAACTAGCAGAAAATGTTGAAATCATAATGATCACGTCTATATTTCTCTTTGTACTAAACGTTTACCGTGTATTCTTTTTTTACCATATGTTTTTTAGGACCTTTATGGTGTCTAGTTAAGATGCATTCTTGTTGCCCAGGTCAGAAGTAAACAACCTACAGAGACAAATTAATACATGTTTCTATATCATTTGGACCCAAGGAATTCATTGAAGTGGTTAATATTAAGATTCAAGCACATTTTGACTCATTTTTTTTTAATCACATTTATATTTCTCTTTGTACTACATTTTTAAGGTGTATTATTTTCTACCATATGTCTTTTAGGACCCTAAAGGTGTCTAGTTAAGTTTTAATCTTGTTGCCCTGGTCAAATAAGGTCCCATGGGGTTTATTTTAACCCTGTGTTGCACCTATTCCCAACCCAAACATACAATGGAGACAATAGAAAATACCCTAACTCTTGAATTAAACATACAGAGACCAATTAACACATTTCTATATATAATTTTGACCCAAGGAATTCATTAAAGTGGTTATTATTAAGATTCAAGCAGGTCTTGACTCTATTTCAGGACAAACTGTAAAAAACGAACAGAAAATGTTCAAATCACATCTATATTAATCCTTGTATTAAATACTTAAGGTGTATTCTACTTTACCCCATGTTTTTAGGACCCTTATGGTGTCTTGTTAAGATTTCTTCTTGTTGCCCAGGTCAACTAATGTCCCATGGGGTTCATTTAGTGACCATTTTAAATCGATGTCCACAGGAGTGGCGTTTTCATATCTGAACCAGACAACGTACAAAGACAAATAAACCCACTTTTTCATAGAATGTTTACACCAGGAATCTAATGGAAAGGTCACTGACATGGTACAACCATTCTTTATTGGTGAAAAACACACAAATATCAAATTCTGGCTTATATTAAAACACAATTTCACTGATCAGTATCATCCATCTCATCATCAAACTCCACCTCATCCTCTTCCCTCTTATCATCATCATCACTGATGACACCAGCAGTCAACAGGTCAATGAGAGATAGGGGCAGAATTGGCCCACAAGACCAGACAGGCTCCAAAATCCCTCCTTCTGTCTTCTGCCACCACTGACCATCATCATAGGATTTAGGCCTCCAAAAGATTGGCTCAGCTGCTCGCTTGTAACAGGTCACTCTATAGTTCACCCACTGGATGTGGGGGATGAGTGTGTCCTGGCATGGGGGCAAGCGAGCTGGTCCACGCCTCAGCCTCTACTGCGCCTTGATGGAATCAAGACCACTCTTGATTCCATCAAGGGCGCAGTAGAGGCTGAGGCGTGGACTTTCGGAGAAATTCATAGTGCAAGGTCCAGCCACCAGGAAACCCCAGTTCTTTCTGGGCAATGCGGAAAATAAGCGACAGCTCTGCCAGTTGATGCTCAAGGTATGGGGGAGTAAGGAGGCAGCATCCCGGCTGGCAAAATGTGAAACAGCTGCTCTCATCGTGGAAGGAACAGCTCATAAACTTGTGGCATTAGATTGAGAAGTGAGTTGATTGATCAATACCTATATAACTTTGGTGAGTTCTTGTGTTGGCAGATTTGCCAAGAATGATTGTTGATGACGACATCAACCTGCTCATCTACCTTGACACTGGCACAGGCAGGCACCGTCAGCTGGTAAATGTCACGGAGCTAGCAACCTCTCTTGGGCAGCCATACTGTAGCACCCTGCTTGGGTACCATGTATTCAGTGATCAGGGCTGTACTAGTTCCTTCAAGGGCAAGGTGGCACCACTCAAAAAAAGTTATATTATGCCTAAATATAAGCCAGAATTTGATATTTGTGTGTTTTTCACCAATAAAGAATGGTTGTACCATGTCAGTGACCTTTCCATTAGATTCCTGGTGTAAACATTCTATGAAAAAGTGGGTTTATTTGTCTTTGTACGTTGTCTGGTTCAGATATGAAAACGCCACTCCTGTGGACATCGATTTAAAATGGTCACCAAATGAACCCCATGGGACATTAGTTGACCTGGGCAACAAGAAGAAATCTTAACTAGACCAAAGATTGTTAATATAGAAAGATGCACATTCTCCATTGGAGCCACTAGCGAAGTAGTACGCAAATCCTACAAATGGTCTCCTAAGTAGGCGTAGTTGTCTTCTCCCCCGACCATCCCACCCCTCTCCCTGGCTGACAACGTCATGTGGATGTGTATTTGTGTATTTTCTTCATTAAAGAAAATAAATGCTTTACATGTTTGAAAGTGCACTGCTATTGGCAAAGATGATTTGAAAGAAACTCCAAAAAATCCCACCACAAACTCACACGTATTATTCAGTCTTATCTTCTGCTAGATATGCTCCTAATTCTGCTCAACATTGTAACGGGTCCTTTTATTTATAAGGTATATATTTTACCACTATAGACTATGTGTTTAGCATGAATGTTTAGCAAAATGTCATTATTCCCAAATCATACCCATCAACCAAGACAGTTAATAATGGAAAATGATATTATTGAGCATTGGAACACACATTTTATTTAATTTTTGAAATGTCCATAATGATTTCACGTAGGCCTACCACATTCACATATAGAATCTCAGTTTATTAGTTTTTAAAACATCTTATGGGGACAGAGCATAGAGTTCAAATCTAATATAATAATATAATATAAGGGACAGACAGAGCCCTCTATGTCTCGTCCGTCAGACTGCAGATGGACTCTTCAGATATCTTCCCAGATCTCGCGAGAGTGTGTTGCTAGGATAGAGAAAGGTGGATAACAAAGTAGATTTATCCTAATTTGTGTCACTAAAAAAAAGCCATTTTAGTATGAAAATCGTGCATATTTTGTGTCTTGTGACGATCGGGTCCAATATTTAGTTCAGTGACCATGAAGCTAAAGAATGGTTCAGAAGCTGTGTTCACGTTGACTCTTCCATTGGAATCAAATAGACTCCAACTTGCTTCCTGTCTCCTAAAAAGGTGTCCACCTACGTCACGCAGAAAATAGGAGAAACGGGAAGTAAACCGGAGAATGCGCCTCTTGCTATTTTCCTCTTGGACTAGACACCATAAGGGTAAAGTAGACATGGATTAAAGTTCTCACGACTGATTTCAGTCATTTGAATCCCACAGAAGTCTTCCAAGGAAGCATGTCGGGCACCGAAAATAGCCCATCTACAAGCTCACAAGCTAGTAGATAGGCTATGTTCGGTTATTAGTTATTTTAAGATGAAAGAGTAATTGAAGTGTTCAAACTAGCAATTGAATAGATTAGATTAAAGAGTGTTTGAATTTGGAAGCATCTTCCCCCCACCAAAAAAAACTAATGGTCTAGGGTATTTCATAAAAGCAAAGGCCTCAATCTGCGAAGTGAAATGTGAGCACGTAGGTGTAGAAGAATATGAACAAAACATCATAATTCTACATATTGTGCTAACTGTTTAGGAAACAGCGCCAGTGTGTGAGACGCTCCTTTCACTCAGTTTGACAAATCACATATTGGGACTTGGCCTAACAAAAAGTTTTCAGTCATGAGATTACATTTTGCTTCAAACCATGAGTAGAATACACCTTAAGTATTTAATACAAGGATTAATATAGATGTGATTTGAACATTTTCTGTTCGTTTTTTACAGTTTCTGTCCTGAAATAGAGTCAAGACCTGCTTGAATCTTAATAACCACTTTAATGAATTCCTTGGGTCAAAATTATATATAGAAATGTGTTAATTTGTCTCTGTATGTTTAATTCAAGAGTTAGGGTATTTTCTATTGTCTCCATTGTATGGGTTGGGAATAGGTGCAACACAGGGTTAAAATAAACCCCATGGGACCTTATTTGACCAGGGCAACAAGATTAAAACTTAACTAGACACCTTTAGGGTCCTAAAAGACATATGGTAGAAAAGAATACACCTTAAAAATGTTGTACAAAGAGAAATATAAATGTGATTAAAAAAAGTTCTGCTATTTTTTTGCTGTTTCTGTCCTGAAATTGAGTCAAAATGTGCTTGAATCTTAATATTAACCACTTCAATGAATTCCTTGGGTCCAAATGATATAGAAAAATGTATTAATTTGTCTCTGTAGGTTGTTTACTTCAAGAGTTATGGTATTCTCTGTTATCTCCATGTTATGGTTTGGGTTGGGGCTAGGTGTCAGAAAGGGTTAAAAATAAACCCCATGGGACATTAGTTGACATGGGCAACAAGCAGAAATCATAACTAGACACCTTTTTAGGGTCCTAAAAAAACAGGTTTAAGAGATGTGTTTTTGGGGTGCTCACGGAGCCTCGAAACTCCCCTACTATAACTCTTACTCAACCATTCATCGTGTGGACCAGGAAAACTGTCCTCAAAGTATGCTATACTTGTAGCAGCCATGGCTGCCCTTGGTTAGAGAGGGTCCCATCTTCGAGCCCTCCCTTCCTCGCTATTGACCGGGAAGGAAAAACTGGTATTTCTATTTGTAAATGAAGTCCTGGTTCTTTGCTCCCAACAGGAGACGGATCAGATGATCCAGTGTCTCCAAAGCCAGCTCAGCCTGCTGGCCATTAACAACAAGACCCGCTTTGACAATTTGAATGCAGCCAGCAGAGCTCTGCAGAGGCCTGTACAATCCCTGAGGGAAACCATCTCCACGTGAGTAGACCACCACCTTCACTCCAACCATACAATCACACTACAACATCTTTTCATCTTTACCCCCTACTGTTTGTGCATAACCTTCACTGGAACTGTTTGTGCATAAGCTTCACTGGAATGTGAAGCACTGTTTCCCTGGGTTAGGGTTATATATTTTTTATTTTTAATGGGTTGCGAGTAAATGGCAACTTTTTAACACGACTTTTCATCATTTCCGACATTTTTCTAAAGTATTCCATAAAGCTCCAAGGCCGAACTCAATGGACCGTCTCTTTGTCCGTTGCAGTGCAGCAGAGAAGCGGGTAGCGGTCCAGGCAGACCTCCTGTCCACCACCGTCCCCTCCCTGGCCTCCGCCATCCGCCACACTGCCCAGGAGGCTGACCAGACCCTGGAGGAGAGTACAGGTTACTGCACCCTCCTGCACGACTCTCTCACTGGTAGGACATCCGTCTGTTCTGCTAATTAAAAAAAAATGTATAGGCAAGAATGTGTAGGTGGAATTCACTTCACAGTAGACATTTAAAGGTGCTGTAGGTGATATTTCTTCGGTTAAAACAATGTTTATTGTTAAAGGGATAGTTCACCCCTATAATGACTTTCTATCGATTAGTCACCCCATGAGACTTGTTCTATTTAGTTTTTTCCTAAGCCAATAATTTGATGACTGGCAGCGGTTCCGGTAGGAGACACAAAGAGTCTCCTTTGTGTCTCTTACCGGAACCGCTGCCTACCGGTGCTCTGGTCATAAGATTATTGGCTTAGGAATGCGACACAAACTAATATCCATGAATTCAAGTCTCGATGGGCTGACTAATGGATAGAAAAAAGTAATTATTTGGGTGAACTATCCCTTAAAGCTCTATATTCCATAAGCTCTATATTCCATAACGGGGATCTCCCTTTCTCCCCAGCTTTTTAGTAAACCAAAATATGAGAAGAAATGTTATCCCATCAGGAGAGGGAACCTCACAATATAATTTATACACTTGTTTTCCAATGTATTTTCTTGGTAAAGAGGTGGGGAGACCCTGTCACTGAACTAATTCTAGCAATGATGAATATATAGAGCTGTTAAACTCTTAATTTAAAGTTTGTTCAGTCACGGGTCTCTCCAGCTCTTTAGTGAATTGAAATTACATTTTCAGTATGTCAATTTCATGCTGCCAAGGGAGACTATATTTTCAGTTGGTCAATTTCATGCTGCCAAGGGAGAGACGTTAAGTTTTTTTTTTGGAGTTCTCTGAACTGAACTTTTTTTTTTCTTTAAGTGCTGGAGAGATGGGAGACTTACTATAGCAATGAACATAGAGCTATTTGACACAAAATGGCACCAGGTTTAGTTCATTCTAGTCTTTGTTCACCGTCATGCCTTTGCACCCTAACAGGACTTGGAGACCGTAACATCAGTCACTGCTCCAGAGTTCAGGAGAGGGTCCAAAACCAAGCCCAGGAACGGGTGTCCCTGCTGGGGCAGAACTCTGCTGCTACTCAAGCCCTGCAGCAGGTAAATGACAAAAGCAGATGAGACGGTCACATGGTTTGGCCTCACAACACAACAAGGTGTGTTGCCAGTAGGCCTGTAACAATCGCCTGATCACAGGTTGAGATTAAGGTTGGGCGGTTTCCAAAATTTTAAACCACGGTTTGAGCCCCCCAAAAAAACGCGGTACTCGGTTTAACCGTCTAATTTTAACGTGGCCAGCGGCCGCATTAAATGGTCTGAGATGACAGCTGTTAAATTAATACAATCAGAGACTGCTATTACAGTCCATCGCCACCAGATGGCTCCTTTCCCCAATACACACTTACATTGACTGGGGCATACTATGTCCTGCACTTAATTCTGTCTTAACTGATTGATGTCAAGTGTGGATATTAAAACTTGGGTCAATTGTTTATGTCGCAGTCAATCAATGTTATGTGAAATGTGAGTTTGCTGCCCCACCCTGTCACTTTAGTTCCAGGGGCGGACCCCGGACCTGTGGAAGGATGTATTTTGTCCATTAAATTTTTTATTTATTTAACTGGTTGGCTATATGTAGAATGATAACACCTAAACATTTTATTTTTCTTTATTCCATGTCACTGATCTTTCAGAGTGTGGAGAGCCACTCCAAAGCGCTGCTCCCAGACACCAGGGCACAGCTGACCGGGCAGCAGGAGAAGGTGAGCCAGACTGTGCGTTCGCTCCAGACGCAGGTCTCCTTGGACCAGGCTGTGCTGGACCAGGAGCAGGCTGACCTCCAGAGCCATGTGGAGAGCGCCCAGGAGCTGGTCCACAACTTCCACCAAGAGCTGCGGCAAGACGTCTCTACTGGTAAGGACCACAAAGACATGTTTTGATTATTGTGTCAGGCATTGTGTAATACATAGTATTTTGATCTGTTGAAAAGATGACTGATCTACAAGCCCACATTGCGTTGCATTGGCGAGTTGTGGGAATGCAGATTACTGTTTTGAAAGTATAAAACTATTAATAGTACATTATTTAGATTATTGGCACCAGTTAAGTTTGTCAATCTGCCCCTGTGCAATTTGTTTACAACCCATTTAGACCTGAGGCCGATTCTAAACGTAGAAAATAATATTTATTGAACATTTACAAAAATGTGTGTTGCTATATACTGTGTACATAGCAACAAGGAAAAGGGGTTCCTGTCCTGAAGGGTATAGTTAGAAATGGGGGATTGTTCACCGTTCTATAGATTAGTCACCCCATGGAGACTTTAATTATGGATATTTTTTTGGTTTGTCGCCTAAGCCAATCATTTTATGACAGACAGCGGTTACGGTAGGAGACAAAGTCTCCTTTGCGTCTCCTACCGGAACCGCTGCCTACCATCAAATGATAGTCTTAGGCATAGGACAAAAACGTATCTGAATTCAAGTCTCCGTGGGGTGACTAAACGATATACAAAAGGAATTGCTTGGGTGAACTATCCCTTTAACTCTTTCACTGCCAGACTTATTTCTGGCTGCGTCAGTGATTTTTCGATTTTCTTACCTTTTGAAAAAGCGTATGTTGCTTTAATAATATTAAAGATAACGTCAGCCTAGTCGAGCGATGATGATCTTCCATTTTCCCGTGTTTCTGAACACCTGATTTTAACGGAAGTCCTGAGCTTAACGCACA
Source organism: Gymnoscopelus braueri (assembly GCF_963280865.1). Classification (NCBI taxonomy): domain Eukaryota; kingdom Metazoa; phylum Chordata; class Actinopteri; order Myctophiformes; family Myctophidae; genus Gymnoscopelus; species Gymnoscopelus braueri. The sequence goes on along the minus strand of NW_027660951.1, from coordinate 38,842 downwards.
CTCCATGAATTGAGTATGTGATTCAGTGGTTCTCAAACCTTTTTCATGTCAAGGACCCCCAAAATGATATGTATTTGGCCGCAGACCCAATATTTGACCCCGTATTTGGCAGAGGTAACCACGCTTGCCTCGGATCTTAACACATTGATTGCCAAGATCAAGTTAACTTGATCTTTCAAATCCATCACTTGATTGCCAAGATCAAGTCCATCACTTGATTGCCAAGATCAAGTTAACTTGATCTTTTTTTTTTGACCCAAAGACCAAGGAGATGATTTTTCGAAGATCTAGACTCCTATCCACTTCCTTGTTAACTTAAAACTTAAAAATTCTGTATCTCGGCTCCTGAGTACTTTTTTTTTTCTCAATGAAGAATATCTGGCATAAAACTGCAAAAAATCTGAAATAATTCTTGCAGGCAATGTCTTAACCGCAATTATTTAAGACTAATGGTCAAATTGATCTCCAAAACATCTGTGGTCCTTCCAGGTATGACCCCTCAGCGGCGCGAGTTTGTGTACCCCAGGGAGCTGGTCAAGTCTCACAGGTGCTCTGAGCTGCTGGAGAGTCTGCGTCTCCAACAGGAGGAGCAGGCCACCATGGAGCTGCAGGCCGACGCACTAGAGACAGAGCGAGAGTTGGAGGCTGAGCACAGAGTGGAACAGGTGAGCGCTTAACCCATTAAGACCTGAAGCCACCTGAAGCCGATTCTACAATGTCTTCTAAATCCCAACAGTTTTTATAGTGACATGGATGTCTGGCTTTATAGTGACATGGATTGACAAACAAAAATGAAAATGTCATCTCCTTGCCCAGTATTCTTCAGATATTAACTCTCATATTTACAGTGAAGACAGTACAAGCGTATAGCTGAACACTGGTGTTCCCACAACTTAAAATGGTTTTGGGGCTCCCAAAAATGTGCCTTTGGTCTTGTCACCTTTTTGTTTGCATGCCTGTAGTTGTCATGGAATTAGTGTTTTAATGATCAACTGCTTGTTTTGCAGGATGTGCTGGAGGATGAAGCTGCCTCTGAGTCTTTCAACGACGAGAACCTGGTCTGCAATGAAAACAGCCGCGGACCCTTCTTCGTGGGTAGCACCAACCATGGTTTAAGATTTGTCTGTCTAGTGGTTAAACATTTTAATGTCAACCTGGACCTCACTGGTTCTCAAAGTGGGGTCCAAGGACCCTCAGGGTTCCTTGAGGGGGTTTCAAATGGACCATAGGTCTGAGTGTACAAATGCACCTTGTACACTGAGTTATGGGCGTCCTTGAAATTAAAAAAGTTTAACCACTTTTGTATGAGAAGAATTGACCTTCCAAGCTGTATTTAGATGTTGGTGGTCTGTTAATGTAATCATGAGGTTGAATCTGAGTTGAATGTATGGCTTCATGTCAGTAATCATATCCTCTTGTCCTTTCAGACTTCTCAGCAAAGGAAGAAGCGGCGGGTCCCCAAGACTGAAGCTTCGTCTGAAGCTAAATCAAAATTGCCTCTTCGAAGTCCATATTAAAGCCTCTGCTTAGACTTTTACGTTGTCCTGGAAACGACGTTGTTGATATTAACAGTATAATATTTTAAACTGTTTTAATATTCATATTTGTGTTTTTTTGTGTTGTGTTTTTTTGCAATGTTTTGTATGTTTTGCATATGTTTTAAAACTGATTTTAGAAATAAAAGGAGATTTTCCATACATTGCTTTTATGTATCTTTTAATTAGAGCTCAAATCACATTCAGACCAGATTTTCTGTCGGGTGGAAAACCTTGTACAGATCCTGCTAAAAAAAATGCTATCGAACAAATGTAGATCTTGATGATTATGGCATACAGCTCACGAAAATCCATCTAAAAATTATTCCATGAGACTACTCAAAAGGATTTATAAAGTTATTTTATGTACTCAATACTTGATCTTGGCTACTTTTGAACAAATCACTTCATCAATGGGGCGTGTCATGGAGGTGATCAGCCCGTGGCACTACTGAGGTGTTCTGGAAGCCCAGGTTTTCTTTGATAGTGGCCTTAAAGGTTTCATGATGTTCAGTTTTACCACACATTAAAAGTATTTGTCATGGTCCTTCAAACGTGTATAGAAAGTTTTAACAAAAAATTCCACTCCATTGATCCATGGTAGGTGTTTTTCTCTCACATTTCTAAAGCCTTTTCAACGAGAAGCCCCTGACTGCAGCCCGCAGATCGGGGCGGGGCTTCTCCTAGGAGGAGTGGGCGGCGTTATGGAGGAGTGGGTGGGGTTTTGAGAGGAGTGGGTGGCGCGGGAATTGCGGAAGTGAGTCTCTACAAACCCATGCTACAAACAAACATTTTACAGTCTTACACACGCCCGGTTCAACGTTGAAGTACGACCACAGCAGCACAGTTAAACCATGGAAGTAAGTGATATTAATGTATTCATGATATTATGTAGCTTAATATTACATTTTCATGCTAAAACTGCAGCGCAATAGTGAAATCTGTGCAAGGCACTTGTCATTAGAGCTACATGTTTACAGTGATGGAATGATGGAATCCCTAGTTGACAAATTAGCCTATTTGAACACCAAAGCCTATTTGAACACCAAACAAAATTATTTGTACAGTTGTAAGCACTAGCTGAAGTTATATGTTGAGTCTACACCAGGGGTCTTCAACAGGGGGTCCGGGACCCCTAGGGGGTCCTCAGAGTTGCTACAGGGGGTCCGCCAAATCTCTGTGTGATAGGATCATTGTTTTTTACATTAACCACTTGAACCCTAGCATCCCTATTCTAAGGACAACTTTAGCCAAAAATAGCAGATCTACAAGCTCACAACGCCTCACGCTGCGAGGAGTTGTGAGCTTGTAGATCTGCTATTTTTGGCAAAGAGGGGGAAAAAGAGCAGACCAAGTACAGAGTGAAAGTATTGGCGGTTTAAGTGGTTAAATGTCTGAAAATACACATTAACATGAATCCAACATCTATGAAAAGCTTTAATCTGCAACACAACTGTATGTAATAGTGGGGGTCCCTGCTTCATAGCTCTCTCAGTTAGGGGGTCCCTGCTTCATCTCTCTCTCAGTTAAGGGGGTCCTTGGCATGAAAAGGTTGAAGACCCCTGGTCTACACAATAAAACGATAGTTTATTTGTATTACCTGTTGTGTCTAAGCTTGTTTTCTCTTATGTAGAGACACGTTACTGTTTCAAAAGAGGGTGATGGGAGTCCCAAAGGCATGTATTGCAGTACCACTCAACTGTACAGATGTCCTTTCTGCCCTTTCAATGGTGCCCAGCTTGCAGTGGACTACCATATCACAGGCCATGCGTCAGTGAAGCACAGAGGTACAATGGAAGATCATGTTTCTTGATTTGCTCAATTATTAGAATGCACCTTTTTTTATTATTATTTTGTCAGTTTTTTCCTCCTGCATTTGAAAACAATGCTAAACTCTGCCTTGGGATTCATTGTCCTTAAATATTATGTTACCATTTAGACTGGGATACATGCCATTTTCTCTCTATGACACTCTTGAGTGTCTGCTAAATGCCTTCTAACTTGTAACAAAGATTGGTACATTATATGGACCCTATTATAACAAGGATAAATGATTGCCATAAGTCTTTACATACATACTGATATTTCCCAGTTATCAGAATGTTTATACCACCCCTCTAAACCAGAATGAGCATTTCTTCTGATAAGACTGGATTGGAATGTTCTCTTCCAAATGTAAACACAGTCACTATTACTTTACTGTTTTTCCCTCTTTCAGAGTTCACAATCATAAAGTGTGGCTTGAAGTGTCGACAAAAGAGTCACTTTCACTGTTGCTACTGCACAGCTAATGTAATCGACAGAGCACATTTCTTGCTGCACCTGACACGGCATGAAATGGACTCCTGTGGACAGCCGACAGCGGTCCTCAAACCCCGCCCTGAGGTCCCCCCCTTGCACCCAGTAGCAGTGTCCTGTGGACAGCAGTCAGCGGTCCTCGAAGCCCGTCCTGAGATCCCCCTTTCACACCCAGTACTCGTGTCCTGTGGACAGCCGACAGCGGTCCTCAAACCACACCCTGAGGTCCCCCTCTCACACCCAGTAGCAGTGTCCTGTGGACAGCAGTCAGCGGTCCTCGAACCCCGTCCTGAGGTCCCCCTCTCACACCCAGTAGCAGTGTCCTGTGGACAGCAGTCAGCGGTCCTCAAACCCCGCCCTGAGGTCCCCGCCTTGCACCCAGTAGCAGTGTCCTGTGGACAGCAGTCAGCGGTCCTCAAACCCCGCCCTGAGGTCCCCCTCTCACACCCAGTACTCGTGTCCTGTGGACAGCCGACAGCGGTCCTCAAACCACACCCTGAGGTCCCCCACTCGCACCCAGTAGCCGAGGCCGTGGCTCCTCCAAAGCGCATGTCAAAGCCAACCAAAGTCATGGTAACGTGTCCACACTGTGAGATGGAACTAAATAAGAAAAACTTCAAAGTGCATTTACGAAGAAAGCACACAGATTGCTTTGAACCAGTGTCCAAGGACAGATTTCTTTCCAGTCAGTGTGTTGATGTGAGGAATGGTGTGTTTGCTGTTGAACATTCCTTTTGTGGTCCAGCAACACCTATACACGTTGTAAAAAACACCTGGGGATCCACACAGAAAGTTATGTGTGACGTTGATCGATGTCGCCTTAATTATGACTTTGCTGTTAGGAGTGGGATGCTGTCCTTTGAATGTGAACACATACGTTCGTTGTTGTACGGCCCAATTGCAGACAACACAAAAATGTTGACTTTGGCAGAGGAGCCCTTGGTTACAATGGTGGAGAACAAGTGGTTTGGGGAGGATCGCAAGGCCAGTGTCCTACATCATCAACAGGAGGCAGATGCTGAGGGTGTGCCTCTGTCTGTGAAGTTGACTGTTGGTGGCCCATCCACAAAGTTTCACATCTCTGTGTACGAGTCCAAAGTCTCTTACTATAGTAGGTTAGGACGGCTGATCGTAGCCTATGATAGTAAGCGGAACACTTGGCATTGTCCTTGTGCAACAAAACCAAAAAGGCATTCTTGCATACACAAAGCGATTGCAAAATGGCACCTGTTTGTGACGGATGGGCAACTGTTTAAGAGGGTGAAATCTACCGAAGAGGGAACCCTTCATCCAGAGCCAACCACAGAACAGGAGATTAACTTTCCACAATGTTATCCACCATGTGATGAAGGTGTTAAAGGGATGGTGAAGTACCTCATGGAAAATAAAAAACTACCTGCTGAACTTCCTATGGAGGTCATACAGCAGTCCAGAGGTAAACTGCCTAAGGATGCCTTTCCCAAGCGCCTGATTCCAACAGAGGCTAAATGCAAGAAGTGTGGTGACTTACTCGGTGACCCCATACTGATCACTGCAAATGGGAGGATTCTGACAACCTTGGGTGTAGTTGAAGGTCAGTAATAACCCCCATAATGGTCTTCATACTGTACATGACCTCGGGGGAAAAATCTGTTTGTTTATGCATGCCGTGTTTGTGTTTATTTTTCTTTTTAGGCATATCAACCTACCGGAAGTCATGCTTGACTTGCACCATGGTCTACAGGTACCAGGAGTGGGAGGATGGTGTCCACAATTTTGACGACCACATCATTCTGTCTCTGCATTTATGCCTTTTCATAAGGAATGCATTACAGGTGAGGACAAACCAACTAACTTCGTGTGACGTGTGCTTATGAAGATTTTCCATTACTATGCTTATAGACAGTAATTGGAATTCATTGTTTCTTCACCTTCACCACCTTCAAAAGACATGTTTCTAAAGACATTATACTGCATGTTAAAATGCATTATACTGCACTGAACTATGCGTTGTGTAATTACACAACTGCTTCTCATCCATTGTTTTTCTTTTTTGGTGGCCGAAATTATTACTTAACCCATTGAGACCTCATACCAGATTGTACAAATGTCTTCTAAATCATGACTGTTTTCTGAAAAACTTTCATGTCGGGGACCCTGACCCATCTGCTTCTGGGGGGGGGGGGGTCCCTGGAACAACATTTTCAGTTAAAAACGTTCGCTTTGAAAGAATATATATTCAATGATTTGCACAAAGCAGATCTGCAAGCTCGTATCGAGGCACTCGGTGCCAAGCTATGAGCTTGTCGATCTGCTATTTTTCAACAGCTAAGTTTAAAATTATGGTTAAAGTGGTTGAAAGCTAAAGCGACTCGGGTCTTAATTAACTGTTAGTTAAACATACTTGTCTTGTACAGTACACTGTACGGTAGCTATAGCACAGATATCCAGGTTCAGGTGTAAGTGGGTGAAATTAATAACGTGTGAAGCTGAATAGGATCAAATAAACAAAAAGAAAAACTAAATTAGCTTTAGCTTTTATTCAAATGGCAATGTCACCGAATATGGAAACTCTTTCCCCAAATAATTGTATTACTAGCTCAGAGGTATTGGCATCAGCTGCATCACATACCAACAAGCACCAGGGATTTTACATCCTTTCCAAGTAAAGTTAGTGCATCCTATTCCGGGCAGCATCAAACAGGCTTAAAGGGGAACGTTGTGTACACCAATCATAACTGTTATTGCACCATGATTTCAGCTTGAATTAATCTAACCATACTGGTACATTGTACCTGTTTCTCATTTTCCAGACTCATACTGCTGTGAGTAGAGTGGTAGAGACCATTGAAAAAACGGAGAGAGTGTCTTTTCCGAAGACTGAAAAAGTTCTACATGCCTATCTCCACTTTGAGGCCCTCACTGAACATGATTACATGTTTTCATGTGTCTCATGTGGGTACAATCCAGCTGTAGTTGTGATGGACCTTCATAAAAAAGGTGTATTCAATATGCCAGGTGCGTTTGATCAATTCAAATGTTTACTTTTATAGAAGATTCAGTGCTGGCATAGTGCTGAATTTCATCCTTAAATTAGCCTGCCTAACATTCTCTTGATTTACAGTTGTACACGTTTTTTTTTTTTAAAACAGATTCTAAATCCTAAAAGTGTAAAGATATGTATTTGAACATAAGTCCAACAGTGACTGTACAGTGACTATGTATAGTAACGACTAAAATGACATGGGTTAATGTAGGCTTCATCAACCACAAACTGTTTTGTTTTAACAGTCAGTGAAATCCTGCGCCCACCGGATGACTATGATGGTCATGTCGATATAGAGACTTTCTGGGATGCTGTTGACACTGAAACAATCAGTTGGGGATTGATTCCATGTGAGTAATATTACCAGTTATATAAAGTCTATTCATGCTAAACCACTATTCAATTCAAAGGAGCTTTATTGGCTATAAGAATACATGTTTGTTTACATTGCCACTAATCGCAATTATTTCAAAAGGTGGCCGGAAGAACCCCTTTGTTGTGCCCCCGAGCTACCACAACTGGGCACCGTGGATTGGCCCACAAACTAGGAAGTCAAATGTTGTATTGAACACTGAATTTGAGAAGGTCCAAGAGCCCAAACCATCGTCTGATGACACTGATGACCAGCAGGTCACTGAAGAGCGGCTTACGGATGAGCTTCTGAACTTGAAGGTGAATTGTCATTGTGAAATAAGCATGCTTGAAATGTATTTAGCCATGTTATTTAACAGCAACATTGACTTCATTTTGGGCGGGGACCCCTTTTGGTGTATTAAGCATTATGTTATGCTTTAGCTGTTGACAAATAGCAGATCTACAAGCTCATAGCGCGGCACTCAGTGCCGCGCTACAAGCTTGTAGATCTGCTATTTTTTCAGAGCGAACGTTTTTAACTCTAATCTTTGGTTCTGGGGGCTCCCTGGAACAACACATTTTTTGATGAGTCCGGGGGCAATTGCATATAATTCTGACATAGAAACATGGGTTTTTCAGAACTGTAAAGTTTTTGAAGACATTTTGTAGAATTGTCTAAATGGGTTAAAATGCATTTGCATCACAGGTAGATGCAGTAAGGGTGCTTGCAAAACAGTGTGGTTTGGCTGGCAAAGGCTCTAAGATGGATCTTGTCCTTGCTCTGCGAGAGAAGATGTCCAATAGAGTGACATACAACAAGGTGTTTGAGAAGGTGTGGGGTGCCTCTGGTAAGTGAAAAAAAGCACACTTGTGTGAAGTGAGGGGTTGCTCTCATCATACATCATCACATTCTGTGCTCAACCAATCAAATCATTACATTCTGTGGAACGTACACACAAAGCTGGGCATACAACAGCTAGCGTCCCTCAAAAAAAGCGTGTGTGAGACTCCAGACTCCTATGTGCACCCCTGCTACTCACTTGCACTTCATCACACACTCACTCAGGCATCCATTCATCAGTACACTTGTTTTTACTTGTACATTTTAAGGACCATAATGGAAATAACCTGTTAAACTTACACAACAGGATCTCAAAGTCAAATAATTCACACTTTTGTTCTTTTATAGGTGGCTGGGCTGTAATCACCTGTCCATGTGGTGTTGTGTGCTCGGTGAAGTACATTGTTAGAGCAGAGAGTCCACGTGACTATCTGGACCTTTTGCTCTCCTGGAAAAACTTTCCAAACATATCGGTGTACGATTATCCTAGAGGATTGGCATTACATGCCAAGAAAAGGGCGCCGAAGATCTTTGAACCTTTCCAAGGCAAGTTGGTAGAGCCGAGCCCAGACAACATCAAGCAGGCTTCAGAGGGAAAGCTTTGTGTCCATTTGCCTTGGTTGAAACACTCGAAGGTGCCAGCGGATGAGAACGGCCACCCTCTCACTGGGTCGTCTGATCATTTCGCTTTGAGTGATGTGTTCCACCAGGGCAACAGCAAAGATCAAGGCGATATCCTCAGAAGAATAGAACTTGTACCAGAGCTAGCTGGTTTCATCAACAGCCAGTGTGCGGAGCAGCTGTTCTCTGGGATGAAGAAAAACAACTACTTCCTGAACATGATGACGCCCTCTGCGCACATATTTCTTCAACGCAATATAATGCACCATTATAATGTGACAAGGAACAACACCGTCATCACAGAATACAAGAAGATTCTCCCAGCAGCTGTTCCACTGCAATTGGACTGCTATGGAAGGATGGTGATGGGTATGCAATTAAGATTTTTTTTTAATCATTTCCATTTGTTTGTTTTCAACTTTTCATACATGTTATTTAGGAATAAATCATAATTTATTCAACAGCCCCTGCCGATAGTGCTCCTCCCCCACAACCTGTGATGACCATGACCAGTATGTCCTCTGCATTTGAGGAGTGTGAGTCAGCTTCTCCGATTGACTTAATTAGGTTGTATGGTGCACTTGTCATATTGGTCTTCCTAGGTTTAACAGATCCCCCCCCCCTCTCCCATCTTCTCTTGCTCTCTATTGAATGATAACAGTGCTGGAGGAAATGAGGAGCAGCAAGAGTGTGAGTCTGATTGATATTATTGCGACCTTAGGTTAACTATGGAATTGTGTGTTGGTTGGCACGTGACATCATCAGGGATGGAGCTTACTGATGCTGATGTCATTCTTCCCTTGGTCAACAAATATTAGTTTTTCGCCAATATCTTCTCTTGGGAGGGTGCCAGGCTGCTAGTAGGTAACATGTTTAACAGTATTAATATCGATGCAATTCAGGATGTGTTTGGAATCTGTTTTCTATCATTAGCTCCACACACATCACCGAACACACAGCAAACCTTGGTGGGCTTTGGTGGGCTTCAGATGTCAGTGGAACTAGCAAGCAGTGTTACCGGTAGGACTCCTTCACTGTTTTACTATAATTTATTGCGAAACCATACACGGGCACAAGTTCAAAACAACCAAACCACCACCACATCAACATAGTACAGTCTCAAATGTTTTTTTTTAATACACCGGACAACAAGAACAATAAAAAGGTGTAGGACTCATTCAGAGTTCAGATAATTAGTTTCTGTGCCCTGAAAAAACGCTCTGTTTACATCATTTCTAGGACCAACTCCCTCTCCTCTACCCCATTCCACCCTGTCTGTGGATCACTATGTTGCCTCGGATACAGTTCTTGATTGGGAAGATGATTTGAACCCTGTCCAAGACAAACTGGTAAACTCCAGAGTGCAATTATCTGTCATTTGTTTATGACTACAACTATTTATTGTACTAACAGCTCTTCCCTGCAGCTTGACTACATCCTGGACCGACAACGTCCAGCTCAAGAGCTGATTGTCAAGGAAGGGAAGACAAGTCTGACCCGGGAAGAGTTCTGGAGTCTTGGGTTGGAGAGAAACATGGATTCACATGTGAGCTGTGGAACGTTTCATTTCTTTTTAATCTGAAAGGAAAAATGGAATTTAAGTTTCTGTCTTCATTGTTATGTTGTGATTACTCTTTGTAGATTGGGAATGCCTGCATGATGCTGATTAGTGAAGAGGCTCTGCAACATGTAAGAATTTTCGATCTTTTAACGTGAATAAGTGTACATACCTTGGAGAAAGCTATGTAAATGTCTGGAACTTGGCTGTATTTTCTTATTTTGTCATAGGGCAAGCGCATTTTCATTGCAGACATGTTTGTGGTTCCTACATGGAAGCACATGGAGGCAGGCAACCTTCATGTAAACTTTCCAGTGAGTTTGTCAAATACTACTGATTCAACTGAATATCTTAAATTTAAACTCATGTCAACTTTAGCTATATATATCGCTCAGATGTTTTTAAATCAACTGTGTTATTGGATTGTATGACTAACGGCGCATAACCTTCAACCAAATATTAGGATGATATCGACTTGGATCACCTGGTTGTCTTTCCAGCATGGAGCAAAGCCACAATTGGGGTAGATCACTACGTTTTGTGTGTAAGTACAATGTGTAATGACTTTGTAATGACAAAAAATATGTAACATCAGCCATGGTTGCCAATTATGGCAGTCCATAATCATCTTACCTTTTTATTTTTTATTAGTCATTTACATTTTAAAAGTCTTATCAGTCTTAGGGATTCACACCAGTCACATGGCCAGTGGTTTTCAACCATTTTCCTACCGGGGTCCAATATATATTCTCCAATTGAGATTTAGCCTCTCAGACCCAAAACTGAGATTGTTTATTCTACAATCGCTAATAGTGTATGTAGACTTCTTGTAAGTTAAGTAATGCAGATGTTTAACAATAATTTAACTTGAGAGTGAATCTATTTGGTGTCATTTTACACTGTCAAGAATAAAGATCTATAAGGGTCCAACATCATTTAGCTTGGGACCACCTGGATCCCCCTCGAGGACCACGGTGGTCCCCAGACCACTGGTTGAAAACCACTGACTTAGGCCATTGCTTGAGTCTATGGTCTCTGTCCACTCCACGAGTTGACCACTTCTGGTCTGGCATCATAACTTATAACGGCTAATATTCGGAAAACGGCAATGCAATAAGTTAATTGAGGTTCCAGTGCCGTGTCTCTCATAGACATAATTGGTTACATCAGCCTTACCACCTCCACATGCTTGTGGGGAAACGAGACTGATTTTTGAAATCCGAACAGCACTCTGGTTTGAAGTGATTTATAAGGATGGATGTCTTTTGTGTTGTCCTGGATTATATGAATTGTATTTATTATTAAAGGTGGGTACATTGGTCTGTACTGATCACCCTTGGGGATTTCACACACAGAAATGGGTCAGACTGGAAACTGTTAGACAAATGGAAACGGGTTGACAATTCAACCTGATATCAGGCCATTTGCAGCATCCTATGATTTCAAAATATAGGGCACTTAAGGGGTGTTTGCAGGGAAAGAGGTGGCAAAGTCATTGGTTAAACCAGTCATTAGTCGTACAACCAATCTCAAACCCTCACCCTAACCTCCCACGGGGCAGCACACCTAAACCTAACCTTAACCCTCTCTCAACCCTTAATGCACCCCGCACCAACCTTAATCCGGTCGTTTTAACGTACTACTCACCAACCTTATGTCTAACCACGTCTAAACTAAGTATGCACCCCGTGGATATGTATATTTCAGAGATTTGAATGCTGTATGGTGTTTTTATTCCGTGTATGTGAAGCACTCTGAGTTATATAATGTATTAACTTAACTGCCACTGTACTCTCCATAACTTAAGGCCTTGTGCATCTAATCTTACCCACCATAGGTCATGAAGCCACTCCTGATGGAGATATTGTTTTTAGACTCCTTTTACCGATCCCATGCATCAGGATTTGGTGATGCCCAGTACAGATCCATCTTCAGGTCTATAGATAGGAAACTGCCATGTTCATATGGCAATGTTTGGGCTATGTTCCCACAGTTCCTATAGCCCCTGATATTCTATGGCTATGTTCCTACAGCCAGTTAGCATGTTTTTGTGGCTATGTTCTGAAAGCCAGTTTGCATGTTTTGGTTTCCATATTATACGGTTAGAATTTATTGACAGCAGTACGAGCAGTGTTAAAAGCATGAGCAGGTTGTTTCGAGATGTGACTACAAGGAAGTCCTGAAGTGGCCCAAGAGGTTACGGATCGGAGCGTAAGATTGTTCAGGAAATTGTTTTTCTCAGATCACAAAAAAGAAACGGTATGGTTATGTTCCAACTGCCAGGTTGCATGTTTCTGTTTGCACTCGGGTGAAAAGGTTTTTGTACTCTGCGAGCACTTGCAACAGAGTTCCCCCCCCCCCCCCCCCCCCATGTTCTCATGGTCTCACCTTTCAATGTGACTATAACATCACATCCAGTTATCCAAATTCTAATCGACACTTTTGTATATCTGTTGCAAGAGCCCAGGTACTGGCCCTGCTGGGTGATGGGTGTTTGGATCGAGATATGGTCCATTTTCACACAGGATGGTTTTCAAAAAATATATACTGTGTGTGTGTGTGTGTATGTGTATATTATTTATTTATTTTTGTATATGTTTACTATTAGGCGGATTGCACAGCAAATATGCCCTGGTGCATGGACTGAGAAGACCGGACATGATTTTACGGTGACTCATAATTTCCTTACAAAATGTGTATACAGTATATAGGCTTACAGTAAACTGTCCATCAGTGTTTTTTTTTTTTTCAATGGTATTTAAAGCTGTGCCAACATGATGTACAGTAGACATGCACGTAATTTTTTTCAGAGCCTTATAGGAGGAATTTACATTAACAGCAAAGTTGTAAAAGTAATTTAGAATGTTTATATTCTTTTTTTTTTTTTTTAGGACCTGCCCTGCCAGTGGTTCGGGAATGATTGTGGGGTTTTCATGCTCATGGTAAGATGTCTTAAGGTAGCGTGTGCTACCCTTCCTGGTGATGAGTCAAAAAAGACTCAGGGAGATTCGCAACATTGGTGATGGCTCCCAGTAGTTTACTAATTTTTTTTATTTTTTTTATTTTTTTTAACAACCATTCGAGCCACTGGCTCTTAATTAGGTCTAGGGTTGCATACCTAGATCTGACAATGAGCAGGTTGCTCATATGGTTTTCATTTTTAATGTAAAATTTTAAAACTTGGTGTTGGCGATATCCACAGTATGCTCCCACCAGGTTTTGAATTAATGCTATTTTCTTTATCGTCTCCTGTTTCAGTACACACATTGCCTTGCAACGGATGTCCCATTCAACTTCAAGGAGGTGAGGTAACATTTTTATGAACAGAATGTGTATCAAATGTGGCATGGCTTTCTCTTTAGTAAAATATCCCAAAGCTTATACCTGTGCCTTTCTGTTTTAGGAGGACATGCCTCGCATTAGAAGGTGGTGGTGTAGCCGTCTTATGGAGCGCTTCGAAACGGAGGGGTATGATGTCCATAACTGATTTGACTTTGATAGCTGCAAAACATTACTGTATTGCTTGGTGTTGCCTGATAACTAACTCCTAACATCTCCTTAATTGAAAAGGGAAGGCAAGAGATTTGCCCACTGGACTGACCAGGCAGGCAAACTCCTTGCTGGAAACCTGAAGCCCATCTACCACGTCAAAAGAGGACTGAGCAGAGACATCCCCCAAAATGTCCTTGAAGCACAGAAGAGGAAGAGGTCGGCAGATGAGATCGTAGATGTCATTACGGCAGGAAGGACGGATCAACGCCTCAAAGTAGGTTGGAAAATGCACTAGCCAGTAGCCACACATTTCCACTAGTTTCCAGTTGACAGTTTCAAGGACAGTAGGAGGAAGTGTTTTGAAATGCGGACAAAGTGCTTTGAAATGCATTTGTGTGCAATAACACATTTTCTGTGCACAGGCTGTCCTCACTGGTGAAGAGCCATCAAAGTGGTTAGAGAAATTCAACGGTGACAAAAGATTCCAGGCTCCTCATTATTTTAGGGATGAACGGCAGTCTGCAACGTTGTACGAACACATGTCCCGTCTCTTCGACACCTCACCTACCCAACACCATGGACCAAGTCGCATTGAGTTCTTCCTCAACGTGCTGTATCCAGAAGTGAGTTCCTCTCCACTCACCATACATGAGAGCATACACTAAAACCTTGATGTTTCAATTGGACATCCTTGTTACCGGTAACTAATAAATCCTTCTGGGGTGGATAGATGGTTCATGGGTAACATGTTGACAAGCTTGAGATCTGGCAAAAAAACTGCTTCACCATGCTTGAGATGGAGGGAGACGGATTGGAAACTAATGTCTGTTTGTTTTTTTCCTACCCGACAGGCCACTATATGTGCACTTGCACAAGTACACAATGTTGACCTCGACGACGCAGAGCGTCTGTTCCTTGATGGCCCAGGCTTGCATCAAAGGTACAATAAATACACAACATGATTTTCAGTGAGACACTTCACGTTTACCTTAATTACATAATCCAAGTAATTCATGTTATCTTATGTTTAGAAAGTAAGTAGGCCTTGCTGAGCATGGGGGCCTATCTCCTGTTTCTGTAGTGGGAGTCAGCTTTATGTACACCCCTTGGACATGACGCTAGTATGTCGGAACATTTATAAAGGTTTGTTTTGTATAGAGGGTATGCGCATGACATAATCATCATACCCGGAAGTTAAGCGGGAATCATGCCTACAGAGTGGCAAACTACTTTCTGGCCTTGACAGCCCATACATCCAAACAGAAAAACTATATTATTGCATTAAACGTTCACTTTTCCACTCATTTGCAACTCTATTTGCCATTCACTTTATGCATGCGCATACCCTCTATAGGATTCACATGTCTTTTATAAAGGTCCCCTGGATTTGAATTGAAAATGGTTGAATCTTCTAAAAGAAAAAGATTCAACAATTTCACTATTGTGCCTGCACAACCTGTTTCTATACAGAATTCATGTTTCTCTTTTTGAGGTATTGTACCATTTATTTATTTTTTTCCTTCTCCCTATCAGTGAGGTAGATGACTTCATGGAGGGAATTGGGAGGCAGCTGAAACAGGAAGGGAATCCACCAGTGAAGCGCCCAAAGATCTGGAAATGATGTTGAGCCCCATTTCTTCCTCTCGATGTCTCCTTTAAGTTGTCACTGCACTACATAAATCACTACATACATATGTCACTACATAAATTAATATTGTGTAGAAATAGAGAGGCACGGTACCTGGGCCCTCATCAAACCCTGTACACTCAAGATGCACTCTTTATATGGCCAGTATATAATTCATTATATATGTTGATGTGACCCCCCCCCCACCCCAATGAGAAAAGCGACAAATACAATATTTCTATATATGATGAATGCACTTGAGACTTGATTCATTTATTCTTTATACTGTATATAGTGAGGTGCAGTGGGACATTTGGTGTAGCACCTGCAGTGAAACTGTCAGCATTGAGGTTTTCTATATGGGGTTATATGTGACCACATGTGTCTATTATAAGATGTTTCTATTCACTATATTGATGTATAATCTATAGGCCTAGTGTATGAAAATGAACTTTGTTGAGAGCAATTGTTTTAATAAGTGTAATTAACCAATTAATGACCAATAAGTCCTAAAGCAGTGGTTCCAAAGTGGGGTCCAGGGATCCCTGAGGCAGTTCCAGGGGGTCCCCAGCTAAATTATAGTTCGGAACCAAATGGACCCACTCGGAGTTAAATTAACATTTACAATATAAATTGTATCTCAGAGATAGAAATGCCATTAAATGGGTTGAGGATCACTGCTTATAGAGCTGTAAATATCTTCTCATGGGGGTCCCTGGCATATCTCTTCAAATGGGGGTCTGTGGGCTAATTGGTGTCAATTTGGGGCTCCTTGACATATACATTTTTGGGGGAACCACTGTCCTAACGGACCAAGTGGGGTATATTTCGGGTATTGCAATTTTCCATCTAATACAACACAATTTCAACTACTGACCTTGTAGCATCTTTCTGAATATTGTCACCTTAAGTACATTGGAGTTTTGGAGGTACAAGCATGTGAAATTGACAAAGGCAAGTTGTCACTGTCCTGATTATCATGAGGAGGTAGAAGTGAGAAATGTGCCAAATGAGCTCCCATAAGGAGCTGGTGCTGTGGAATTCTAAACATGGGTATTGAGCACAAAGGTCCACATCAATATAATGTAGCCATAGAAGGATGCAGGATCAGAAAGTAGTGCACTATGCCTCACATGTCTAATGCATTATAACCATAGTTTACTAAGTAATTCTAAAATTCTTCATGACATGTGTTACTGTTATTAAGGCCAAGTATAAATGCATCATGAAATGCATATAACACTATAATTACAGTTATAAGTGCGTATAACACAAACAATTGTATAATGACACTTTCTTTGTATCATACAGTATGTTACATTTTCATAGCTGTTTGTAAGACATTGCAATCATTTTATAATGCTTTATAGTCACTCTTAAAATGCATTACAATCCATTATACACTAGGTACGTAAGTCACTGCACTATAAGAGGTAATTTGTTGATTCATATTTTATTTGTATTGCAATTGTCACTCACAGGGAGTGCTACACAGTTAAATCATAGAAGGTTAAAATTAGGTTTATAATGGTCAATCACAGAGGGTACTCGTCCAGGTTCCAGTCGTCCCAAAAAAGGTGATGTGCCCACCTATCTTGTATTCACAACACAACACAATAAAAACATGTACAGTCTTATTAAAACATTTGAAGACAGTAAAAGTATACAATCCATTATATTACATTCCATTGAAGTAATTCAGATCAGTTAACACTAGGGTAACATTAGGGTCATTGCAACCGAAGGTTGCTGTTAGGAATCTGTTAGGAACCTGGGGCCTGTTCCTCAAAAGGTGAATTAGAGCTAAAGCCTGGCTTTTCCACCTATCCTGGCTTAATTTAGCCAGGATTAGAGCTGAGTCGGTTCCTCAAAAGGTGAATTATCTTGAAGATTAGTTTAGCCAGTTCATCCGATTCCTCAAAAGAGAATTGAAGCAAGCCTAGCTTAGTTACCATGGCAATTTAGCTGTGAAGTTAGCCTGGTCAGGAGCAGGCTAACAGCCAAGCTTACTTAATCTAGTGCCTTGTTCTTCAAGTTTTTTCCACAGTTAATTCAAAACATGTGTTTGTATATGGACTCATTTTAATGACCCTGCATTCAAATAAAATGAAATAAATACAATAAGATATAATCAAATTAATTACTGAAATAGTGTGTGACCATGAATCATAATCATAATTGTTTCACAATGACTCATGTGATATGTAATTGTCACTCTGTTAACACTATAGTTCATCTTGTTGTTAGATGTTTGATAATATATTACTTTTTTTTTAAAAATATTATAAAAAATGTCTGACACATACATACACACACCCGTAACTAATCATTTATATATATATATATATATATATATATATATATATATATATATATATATATATATATATATATATATATATATATATATATATATATATATATATATTATTAGTTATGGGTTTAAAGGAGCCTCTTTGTAAGTCAATGAGGAGCATATTTTAAATTATCAATTTCTAGTCAATGGAGAAATTATTTTTTATTTCTTGTCCACCTTTGGAGTTACATCATGATGGCAAGGTAACTACATAACACAACCCAAACCTCTACCAAAGTGGTCTTGCAAATGTGGGGTTATTTATTGCGTGTCTCGTCCCGTCCCGTCCCCCCCGCTCATCCCGTCACGGATCCCTGTCGCGGTCAACCCCCCCCCCCGTCCCGTCCCGTCCCGTCCCGTCCCGTTGTGGCCCCCGTCGCAGTACACCCCACCCCCCCCCCGTCCCGTCCCGTTCCCGTTCGTCCCGTTCGTCCCGTTGCCCGTCCGTCTCAAACACACACACACACACACACACACACACACACACACACACACACACACACACACACACACACACACTGTGTGTGCTTGCAATACTTTGCCATGCTTTCTCCCTGGATCTATTTATTGCGGTCGCGTTTCCTTTCTTGCTTAAATACATTTTACTTCCTTATATGATTTCATGAGCTGCTGCAGTGCTGCTATTCAGCCACAGAGAAGAACGCTGCTCTGGTTTTGGACTCCGTGATTGGTCAAGTTCAAGGAATCTGCGCTCGAGTTCATGGTCTTTTATAGAAATACGTCGCCGGCGAATCGCCGCCCATTCAGCCTGGCTTCATTATCCTGGCTGGACACAGCCTGGCCTGACATAGCCTAGCTCGACAAAGTTGCTCCTTTTCAGCCTGGCTTGGCGTCTGAGGAACGGAATAAACGAGGCTTTTCGGACCCAACTTTGTCAAGCCTGGATTTGGCTTAAGGCCAGGCTTTTTTAATTCACCTTTTGAGGAACAGGCCCCTGGAGTATGTATAGTATCCTTTAACTCAAGTATTGGGGGTGAGACTTTGTCCACCACTGCCTTTCAGCTTATAACTTCAATGCGCTACCGCGCTGCTGCTTACGGAATATGAATCAGACATAACACTCCGAAAAACTATGCAGACGCTTAGGAAATCAATGGAAAAATCAAACTAAAACCAATTAAAAAAATAAAATAAAACAAATGTACATTAAGTTGAATGTTCAGCAGAGACAAAACCAAGAGGCAGAGATTTGTTTGGATACAGGTACATCTGTACATACATTTATATTGTGAATATAAAATGGCGACACGTGGGTATACCCCACTATATTATTTTATGTATATACCGTGTATATATATACTTGTATAATTTGTTTCGCAAACACTTTCACAACAGATGGCATTCTATAGAGTGAGTAAAACGCTCATGCCAAAAAACAAAACGTTCTATGCATGCAGTCTAGTGCTTCGTTTGTACTTCGTCGTACGCTATTTTCGGTGCGTGACACTGTCATACGACAAAGTAGAAATCAGACTTAAGAATATTTAGTGTTCAAATATAACAAAAAAAATGTTACTGCGCTCCCTGATTCTCTACTGTTGTCTTTACATTGAATTCCAGGCGGACATGATTGCGCCTTCAAACCTGTCGAAACCAGAATTAAACTCCTTAATGTGTCGTTTTCCAAAACTCGTTGAATTCCAGTGACAAAAAAAATGATAATAAAAATCGACATTCTTTTCTACATCCCTACAATGGTTTTCCCCCTGAGATCATCCATGCTGTGAGCAATCCACTGCTGTCTGATCACGTTCCATGAATATCTGAGAGCTTTTCATTCCAGCTAAAAGTCATAGTGGGTAACCTTTTCAATTAAACAAAAGTTTATAAGAGGTCGGCCTCTGTGTGTGTGTGTGTGTGTGTGTGTGTGTGTGTGTGTGTGTGTGTGTGTGTGTGTGTGTGTGTGTGTGTGTGTGTGTGTGTGCGTGCGTGCGTGTGGACTCCACATCGCTGTAGGAGAGAATTCGAGCGCACCCTCCTGCCTCACCTCACTTCACCCACATTGTCAGGCGTGCTTGATTTAGTTCAACCCCGGCCCCAGATGGGTGGGGCTGCCCCCTTCTGTTGGTTGATTGGGAGAAAATGACTAAAATAATAATAATAGGCTCTATGCACAGCAGCCATACAGTATTGGAAGGAAATTGGGCCTCTTCCTTTCTTCCTTCAAAGGTGTTACCAATGATTCTAATGAATGCTCTGTTCCATTTAGTGTAGCACAGTGGTTCTCAAACCTTTGAAATTCAAGGACTCCCATACTTTGAGAGTGTACAAATGGAACCAAATGGACCCGATTTGTACACTCTCAGAGTTACACACCCGTAACTCACCCGTAAGGGAACCATACTTTGAGACCCACTGGTGTAGCAGAGTGTTTCCAGTGAGTCAACATGCACAATATCAGCACCCTGACCTCTGTTTGACCAGAATGGAACAGAGCCTTCATTAGAATCATTGGTAACACCTGTGAAGGAAGTAAGAAGAGGCCCAAATTCTTTCCAATATGGCTGCTGTGCATAGAGCCTATTAGAACCCTTTTGGTGGCCTGTCCCCTTGTGGTCCCGCCCCCAAATCACATGACACAGGAAGTGAAGGGAGATGAAAATCTAACCCTCCTTATGGATGCTGGACAAGCAGAGGAGGAAGGGGGTGAGGGCCAGTGGTGGACAGAAACTACAGATATTTACTTGAGTACTGCACTTTTTTTTTGAGTATCTGTACTTTACTTGAGCATTGTTTTTTTGGAAGCTTATGACTTTTACTTCACTACATTTCAAAGACAAATATTGCACTTTTGACTCTACATTTCAATATTATATAATACATGACCACTTAAGCTTTATTTAACAAATAGCCAAGCTTATACTGTAGATCAGCTAGTTTCACTATTTTTGAGGGAGACAATTTCAATACAGCAATGCATTGATACAGTATTTTGTATACTTAAGCACCTTTAAAAGCAAGTACTCCAGTACTTCAACACGATTACATATTTGATTGAATAATATTTGACCAGGAGTATCTATACTTTGACTCAAGTATTACTGGAGCTGAGTACTTTGTCCACCACTGGTTGAGGGCAGTGGGCGTGAGAGGTCAGAGTTTGAGGGTTAAGGGTCAGGGGGGAGGGGCTTCTGTACAGGTGAGGGCGGGGGTGTGTAGGGGTCAGAGGTTAAGGGTCAGGGGTCACAGGGCTTCTATCCGGAGGCGTTGATGTAGAGCTGACTCTGCAGGACGTAGTCGATGACAGGCTGACTCAGGTAGTCAGTCACATGACCATCACCATGCTGGAGGGCCAGTCTGGAGGACAGAGGACAGAGGGGACAGGGGACAGAGGACAGAGGACAGAGGGGACAGAGGGGACAGAGGACAGAGGACAGAGGGGACAGAGAGGATGGACAGAGGGAACAGGAGACAGAGGGAACAGGAGACAGAGGGAACAGGGGACAGAGAGGACAGAGAAACAGGAGACAGTAGTAAATTGACTAAATTGATTTGAGTCATGACCATACCATAAGGTTAGCAAGGTTTCTGATTTTTAATAAGAAATATATGTTTTAAAAATAATGATAACGTTTCTATATACTATATATTGTTGCTGTTGGGCAGAAACCTCTTATCTTCATATTTAAACTTTTTGAATGCCCTACTTGATCATACTACAGTACTGCTCATTAGTTGAAGTGGGTCTGTGGTGTCTGTGATGAACTTGAACTCTCAAATGCTTTGAATTTGTGTGGGGAAACTGTAAGGCTTGTGAGCCCCACAGGGCATGTGTTTGTTGTAAAGCAGTGACTCTCAAACTATTTATCTCAAAACCCAAAAGAGAAATTAGACCAAGGCCGGGTCTCGGGACAAAACTAGTGATCATGCTTTACAGGTTATTATTCAGCACGTTGTGAGCATGTAGATCGGCTATTTTCACAATGTTTGCCTCTTTCTTACATAATATCTGACAATTTGGTAATAAGAAGGTCTTAAAAGTCCTTACATTGTCACTTTAGAAATGTGTAGATACCCTGTATACACTTATACTGTATGTTGGTTTATTGTGTTGCAATGTTGCATAAGCTGATCATCTGGGGTCCAACCAAAATAATTTGGATAAAGCATACAACCAAGCAGCGCAGGTTGGCACAAGCAGGTGCTCTGAGTCTCTGATTACACAGCGGTCCGTTATAGACCTCATCGGTCATTATCCAGAAATAATGACCGATGACTGACCAATCAGAATCGAGCATTCAACCAAGCCGTGTAATAAAGTGGTTTAAGTGTCTAGCTGTGGACAGTGCTGTGAGAATGCCTGGCTCAATGGCGAGCGGTATACCTGCTCTTGGTTGAACTGACGATGGACATGGGATGGTTCATGTCATCTTTCACTACGATGATGTTGTCCTGTAAGAGACACGGCACAACATAAACAACACGCAATATGAACAACACAACACAACATGAACTGAACAAACCCATCACATTTACAGTTTTATGCTATTAATTAAGTTCAAAGCACAAGAATCATCAGTTCCACATAAGCTACAGTAGTGTAAGTGATTATTTCTTGTTAAAATAAGTGTTCAATAGCTCTATATTGTGATAGTAATCATTGCTATAGTGTTTGTTCAGTAACAGTGGTCTCCCTTTCTCTCCAGCTCTTTAGTAAACAAAATACATTTTCAAGTCAGGATACCAATTTCATCCAATCAGGAGAGAGAACTCATACAGGATAAACAAGTGAATGTGGAAGTAATTAAACCAGAAAATGAGCAGACAAAATTGGAACTGGAACACTATAAAATTGAAGCTGAAACATGGGTTCTCTCTCCTGATTGGCTGAAATTGTATTTTCTGTTTAATGAAGAGACAGGGAGACCACAGTTAATTTTTGGGGTCCAATAATTTGATGACCAGTGGACCGGTAGCCAGCGGTTCCAGTAGGACACAAATGAGACTCTCTGTGTCTCCTACCGGAACCGCTGCCGGTCATCAAATTATTGGCTTAGGAATGCGACAAAACAAACAAGTCTCCATGGGGTGACTAATCGATAGGAAAAAAAAGTCATTTTGGGGGTGAACTATCCCTTTAAAGTAATTCCCATCTGCAGCTACAAATCATTCTAAAGATGAGTGTCACAGTATGTTACACAAATCATTTTAACACGCCCAATTGTAGGATTAGAGGGATTTAAGCCAGATTATCAGCAGTGTGATAAATGCTAAGTGGATTATAATAATCAACATGACAGTCTAATTATAGAGCCTCTCCGTAGGGTAGAACCACATGCTGTCATTTGATTTAATGCATGTCTTTTTTTTTTTATAGTTTATAAACTGTTAACGGACCACCATGACACCATGCTTTCTACTACTGGAAAGTTATACATTCATTTCTGGTGAATTATGTATTTGCCTTGTGTTTGCGGAGGACAGAGGAATGGTTCATGATTCTGTCGGTGTCGGCTCCGTCACGAGGGACCACCACCATCCCGAAGTCCCCCACGATCACCTCCATCTGAAACCAAACGTTCACATACATTAATGATAATAATAATAATAACAATAAACTTTATTTGTATAGCACTCATCAAGACCAATTTCACAAAGTGCTTAAGGGTGCAGTGACTGCAGTCACACCGAACTAGAATGTTACCTATGAGGGCGGATTCTGCCAATGCTTTTAGTCAAAAAAAAACGCTCCATTCCCATTGAAAAGCATTGGCAGAATCCACCCTATAGGTAGAATTAAACTTCATTCACATGCCCTATGGCCGCGGTCACGCCGAAGTTTAATACAGAATCCGCCATCATAGGTAAAATTCCAGTGTGGTGTGACTGCGCCCTGACAGAAGAATCCACAACACAAAGTCCAATACATAACACTAACATAAAACAAACATTAAAACTAAGAGGGCTGGGGGTTAAAATCAGCTTTGTAAAGGTGAGTTTTCAGGAGGGATTTAAAACAGGGGCACAGACTCAGCAAGCCTGATCTCCTCGGGTAGAGCATTCCAAAGTGTCGGCGCTCTGATCGCGAAAGCACGGTTACCTTTAGTTTTTAAAGCGTCACTTTGGAATGACCAGCCGTGCTTTGTCTGAGGATCTCAGGCTCTGCGGGTTGGCTCATAAGGGATGAGTAAACCCGATATGTAGGAGGGGGGCAAGACCGGACCTGGCCTTGTGGGTAAGTAATACAATTTTAAAATCAATTCTAAAGGAAATGGGCCAGTGCCAGTGCAAAGAGGCTAGCATACTGTACAGTAGGTGTTATGTGGTCAATTTCTGGAGCCAGTTAACCCATTCAAACCAGGAAAGCATCTGTGTCATTTTAGATTGTAGCGTTGGCTATTCAAAAATAGCAGATATACAATACTGCTATTTTTGAACATTTTTGAAAAATCTTGAAAGTGTGAGAACTACTGATGTAGAAGGCATTTGTAGAATCGCCCACAGGTCTTAAAGGGATAGTTCACCCCCAAATTTTTTTTTTCTATCGATTAGTCACCCAATGAAGAATTGAATTCATGGATATTTTAGTTTTTGTTGCATTCCCAAGCCATCACATTATTGGTTAGGAATGCGACAAAAACAAAACAATATCCAAGTCTCCATGGGGTGACTAATCGATAGAAAAAAAGTTATTTTGGGAGTGAACTATCCCTTTCATGGGTTAAGAGCTGAGTTGCAGCATTCTGAACCAACTGCCAACGGTGGATAGATGTTTTGGAGTTTACGTTGTAGTGGGTCATTGTTTTCTGAGATACATACCTAATATCTAACTGTTTTATGTACATAACATGAGAGATATACTGCTGTTGATGTGCATAACATGCATAAGGCAGACATTCGTTTCAAACGTGACGTTTTGTTTTGTTTTGTTATGTAGGGATTAATTTGTATTTACGTCGCTGTCCTTCCACAGTCCAGGGATACAGAAGGACTCCAGAAGGTCACTGCCACACAGGAGCAGGATGCGTAACTCTACACAACAAAGACACACAAACACACAAACAAACAAACAAACAACGTCAACATGGACTCCTCAAACAGCTTCAAATACAGCGTAACCCCGAAAACAGTTGTGTATGGCAATGGTTCTCAAACGTTTACATTTTATGGACCCGCCACTTTGGTGTAAGGCGGTGGTGGAAAGTAACTAAGTACTGCACTTAAGTACAATTTTGAGGTATTTTTACTTTACTGGAGTATTTCCAATTTTCAGTACTTTTACTTATACTCCACTACATCTCAGGCAAATATTATACAATTATTTGAAAACTTTAGTTACTAGCTATTTTGATTACAAAACACACATTTTCATACTATATACATTTCGGCCATTTGAAAATAGTCGATCTACAAGCTCACAATGCGTTGCGATGCAACACATGGTGCATGGGACCATTCTAACGTTATAGTGTGTCAATCACATCACAGGTTTGAGTCCCACATAGCACAGTACTGTCCTATCTGGGAATGCAGCTCCATAGAGACTGTATACTGGTATATTCTGATGAATACAGTTTGTGAATTGTTGGTAGATTAAACGACTCAACTCACCAATCTCCTCGTATCTCACAGCAGTTCCCAGGTTGGCGTTTTCATCTGACAGAAGAGGACAAACATCAGTCAGATTTAAAAATCATAAAGTTTAATAAATGTACATTTATAACAGTTTATAGTAACACAGTAATCAACCTCACACTATATTGTGTGTGTGTGTGCGTGTGCGTGTGCGTGTGCGTGTGCGTGTGTGTGTGTGTGTGCGTGTGTGTGTGTGCGTGTGGGTGTGTGTGTGCGTGTGTGTTTCCCACTCACCCACGAAGGTAAAGCGATCGATGTGAGGGCGAACGCAGCAGATCTTGCCCAGATTCTCCGTCACCTTCCCCCACAGTTTGACTGCACACACAAACACAGTGAGGTGGAGGTGAGTCACTGCACTAACAATACTGTAGACCAGTGGTTCTCAACCTGTGGGGGGTCCCCCAAAAGATTTTTGGCGGTTTCCTCAATCAACAGTAAACAAACCAACATACAGTAGTGTACAGGGTATCTGCACATTTCTAAAGTGACAATTTAAGGACTTCTAAGGCCTTTTAATACCTCTGAAATGACAATAATTAAATAAAACCATTACTGCGTCAAAAGTAATCAACAATTACTATAAAAAATGGTCAAACATTGGCCAAATTGTCAAATATTTCCGAAGAATGAAGCAAAACAAACAAAATCTGTGGAACTGAGTCAAACTAAACTCCTACAATTCCAAGTGCTTGTCAGGGTGGTGGGTCCCCAGTCAAATTTGATTATTTTGGGGGGTCCCCAATTCAAATACGTTTATTTTGGTAAAGGTTGAGAACCACTGCTGTATACTACTGTCTCTGCTTGCACAAGTTTAACAGGCTCATTATTAATTTCATTAGCTGCAGTTGTGTTGCTTACTAGCCTGCCATGTTTTGAAGCTGCTGCAGTTTTTATACCTGCACTGGAAAACAAAATACAAAATCAGCCTAGTGATTCATGCCCGTTTAAACTTTAGACTTCCTACAGCAGATACAAAATCAAAAATAAGACATCTCTTCACACGTGACCGCTTTCTTTATAAAAGAACCTATCCAGCATCAAAAACCCCAAAATGACACCTTTATGTCAGTGGTTTGAAAATGAATATGATGCTTTGTAAGATAGCGGATGATTTCACGTCTAGGCTGTGACGTGAAATGTGAAAAGGATTGACAAATAATATTCTGTATAGTCTAGATATTGAAACATTAGACCTTCCTGTTCCCAAAAGGATATACATTGTAAACGATACGCAGCATTTGGATATCGAACTCAGACACCGAGCAGAAAGCTGTGTGGAGGCTGAACACTTTGTTCTGTGAGAGAAGACAGGACGTATTTGACAGATATTGAATTGTGGAGGAGACAGAACAGGAAGGGTCCATTTACTAATGATGATACAGTCTCACACGCACACACTCACACTCACACACACACACACACACACACACACACACACACACACACACACACACACACACACAGACACACACACACACACACACACACACACACACACACACACACACACACGATGATACACAAACAGCCGTCTTCTACAGTCACAATGTTCTTTTATCTTTTATTTAATGTAAGGCAGAGCTATTTTAAGATGGACACAATGACTGACCTGGAATGAACTGCTACTAGAGACACCGAATAGACCTGGTTGAACTAGTTAATAGATGTATTACTATACTAGTGAGGACATCAAAGTTTTAGGACTGCGATTTTAGTAATGCCAGGCTACGATTTTTCAAAAATAGCTGATCTACAAGCTCATAGATATGTTTCTCGCTATGAGCTTACAAGTATATCTGCTATTTTTGAATAGCCAAAGTACAAAATAATGGTTAAATAAAAAAATGAAATGGTTAAAATCTAAAATGACAGATGCTGCGGTCTTAATGGGTTAAATATTAATTTATGCATAATACGACAGCATTAATATTCGCTCACCGGGAGTGGGCTTGTGAATCATGTTGTTCTGGTTCTGGTAAATGGGCGGAGTCTCGTTCTGTGGCTGACCAATCACAGGAGTCGTTGATGGCGTGTTGACATTAGACAGGATGCAGCCAGTGACTCTCTGAGGAAAGCAAAAACGAAACAAAAAACAGATCAAATGAAGGATGATTGACAGCTTTTGTATCCATTTCACATGATGACTTCATAAACATGGTACATAAAAAACTAGAAAAAGTGCTCCTCGGAGCACAGGTCTCCGCCAGGTCAGATAGGTTATTGTGGGCCAGCAATGTTCGGAATTCGCCAATGGAATATGAAAAATTGGACGGAACCATCTTGACTATAGAGATAATGTGTACCGATTTGCATGATGTTTGAACAAAATGATATAAAGAAAAGTGTTGCAAAAATTGGCCTCCTAGTGGCGCTATAATAGGGAAATGTTAAAAGGGTGGCATTTGTTTCTCAACGTAGTGCAAATGTGCGTGCAAAGTTTCACCGCAATCAGGCGCTGCGTTCATGATTTGCGGCATTTTGTTCAAAACGGGCCACTCCTGCAAACTTTAGATGTCAATCTTAGCCAATCAGGATGGAATATGAAAAATCGAACTGATCCGTCTTGATCACATGACTATAGAGATCATGCGTACCGATTTGCGTGAAATTTGAATAACATCTTTAGGCTTAATATCGAAAAATGGATTTACATAAGTCGGCCTCCTGGTGGCGCTATAAAAGGCATATGTGAAAAATGCAGGGCAAAGGTTTGTCCTTGGCCTCTAGAAAGTGTGCATACAAAGTTTTACACAGATCGGTGCAGTTATAGGTAAAAACACGAATCGGCCTGTTATAGCGCCACCATGAGGCTATTTTGAAAAAATTCAAGTGTCATTTCTTCCTCGACCTAATGGGAATGTGTGTGCAAAATTCCACGGAAATTGCATGCTGTGTTCATGATTTGAGGCATTTTGTTGAAAACAGAGCACTCCTGCAAACTTTGGAAGCCAATTTTAGCCAATCAGGATGGAATCTGAAAAATCTGAAAGACCAGTTTCGTTTAATGACTGTAGAGATACTGTGTACCGTTTTATGGGATTTTTCGACAAAATCTGTAGGAGTGCTGTCAAAAAATGTGTTTTGCACAAATCGGCCTCCTGGTGGCACTATAAAAGGCCCATGTGAAAACTTTGGGGCAGAGGTTCTGAATTGGAATCCAGGGAGTGTGTGTGCACAGTTTCGCTGCGATCAAGCCAACAGTGTCGGAGATTAGCTGTACACAGACAGAATGACGGACGGACGGACGGACAGACGGACGGACGGACGGACGGACGGACGGACGGACGGACAAGGGGCAAAACATACTCTCTCGCCATGCCTTTCGGCCTGGAGGAGACAACAACTGATCACATTGATAATGGTCCCTGTTTCTATGGTTACAGCTGCATAGAATAATAAAAGGCTGGTGCTGTATAGAACTGGTGCTCTATAACTCTGAACCAGTTCAACTCTGAGATCAGTTAAAAGGAGGCGTAAAGTATTTTATGTTTAATAAGAGTTAAATAGCTCTATATTGTGATAGTAATCGTTGCTATAGAGTGTTTGTTCCGTAACAGGGGAACAAACCCGTCTCTCCAGCTCTTAAGGAAACAATACATTTCCAATTTCATCCAATCAGGAAAGAGATAACTCATACAGGATACAGGATAAAATCAATGAATGAATGAAAAAAATTAATTGAATAGAACACTGTAAACCTTTAGCTAAAACATGAGTACTCGTTTTTTTTATGAGCTAGAGTGAACACCCTATAGCAGTGATTACTATCACAATATAGAGCTTTAACCTTTTAACAATACTTTTTTTGTTTTAACCAAAAACTAATATTACACCACATTTAAAACTCTGTCAGTCAGTTAAACGTGTAGTTTACTAAAGGAACATATTATATTGTGCAGGTTGGTACAACATAACAACTTACACCAACAAGGACAGTATGTCTGTCTACTCTACCCAACACTAGTTCATATTTACGTCATAACATCCTGTAATGATGATGATGGATCGTACCTTCATCAGATCACGGTGGTGTTCCAGTACGCTGCAGGTTGTCTGCCATGTGTTCTGGTAGCTCTCCCATGGATCCACTCTGTAAACAAACATCAACACCATCGTTAGCCCAATGCTTCCTTTACGCTCTCACAACGCGTTGCATCGTGATGTGTTGTGAGCCGGTAGATCTGCTGTTTATGGGTCTTCATATCCTGCTCTAGATGGCTTGGTGTTATTTGGCCATGGCGTTAAAACAGGGGTGGGCAACTTTGATGATGGAGAGGGCCACTCACTCCAGAGGCCCACATTGCATATACTGTCTCGCCGTATAGAATGGCGAACTTTTTCGCCACTCTATGTCACACAAAAGTAGCAGAAATCTGATCTACAAGCAGAAAACCGATCTACAAGCTCAAGTCGTTTTGAGCTTGTAGATCTGCTATTTTTGCTATTTTTTTATTGGAATCCAGATTTCTTTTGTGCTATTTTTGAATTGGAATCCTGAAAAGTAACATTTATATTTTATTTCAAATGCATTTAGTTATACTTATGTTAACTTCATGAACTTTAACACAAATAAATTGGACATAAAAAAGACAATAGAATTTTAATACTAGTCATTAAGCTACTAATATAGACTATAATATACAGGGGTGCACATAACTTTTTAGGTCTAGTACTCAGAAGAGCACCTGGAGATGTGACTTGGTGCGCACCAAATAAATGGTCCCGTCCCGTTTTGTCAACGGGGGGGGTGGGGGTGGGGTTCAGCCCGGTGCCCACCGGGACAGTTTTGTCAACGGGGGGGGAGGGGGGGGGGGGGGTTTGCTGCGCGAGAGAAAAGGACGCTCTGCTTCCAAATTCCGCAGATTTTCGCCGTTTTTTTTTCCCCTGCCCTGTGCTGCGCTGCTTTTATCCGCCAAATTGGGACGTTCACGGCATATTTTGCACCATTACGTTGCGTTCATCATCGGTGACGAGTGCCTCTAACAGCCGCTGCGTGCAGCGAGCTGCGAGTCGCAGCCTGTCTGTGTGTCAGGATGCGAGGCTCACACAATCACAGCATGCGTCCCCCTGCGCCTAATGGCTGTACATGGGGCCGACGCGTGCTTTAGCGTGATTGTGTGAGTGTTGCTTCAGGAAGTAAATTCCTAGCCTCGATCTTCAGGCTTTTATTTTTTAGTTTTGCTAAAAAATAAAAGCTTGGAAATTCCTGTCCCAGCTGTTGGTACGCAAAAGCGCCTCGCGTCGTCTGATGTGGTGCGCATTATTTATTTTGGGTGCGCATGCGCACCTGCGCACCAGTTATGTGCACCCCTGATAATATAGTAATTAAAGCGGGTCATGTTTGCATGTTTGGAATTGTAATAGCTGAAATCAATAATATATCAGTAATTCGATATTAACCTGCGGGCTGCATTAAGTGAAGGTGGGGGGCGCATGTGGCCCCCGGGCTGCTAGTTGCCCGTGTATGCGTTAAAAGGTCAAAACCTGCCTCATGTTCAGTTTAGAAACGAGGGGGTTGCGTCTGGGGCTACGTCCTAACTTAGTAGCCCCAGTGCTATTTTGCTATCGTGCAACAGAGGCGCAACGGCGGCTTCGTGTATAAGACGAGGTTAAGGGGTCGTCTTATTCGCAAAGTGTAAAGTCTGTGGATACGATATCAGTGTTCTACTTCTAATTGCGCAATAACACACCACACTTTAAGATGAACCAGACCTCTAGGAGCAAAGTCAGCGCACGGTGCTGTGAATCTTACGTTTTTGCGTTTCGCGCTGTGGGGGAAGATATCATTTGCGTTGTTGAACGGCAGCGATATGAGGTTAACCCATTAAGACCTGAGGCGATAATTTAAAAAAATCTAAATCTTAACAGTTTTTGGAAAAAAATCTAAAAATAAAAAATTCAAGATTTTTCAAAAATAGCAGATATACAAGCTCGTAGCGCGGCACTCGGTGCCGCGCTATGAGCTTGTATATCTGCTATTTTTGAATAGCCAAAGAAATCTAAAGTGACACAGATGCGTTCCAGGTATTAATGGGTTAAATAGGAGACAGCTCGAGGTGGATGATAGGGCCCTGAATGTTCCTTTAGGAACTTAATGCCAGACTTAATTTGGTCTTTGTTTTGTGGTGCTTTATGGCTGTATTGGTTTATTACTGTTGGAAGCTGCCTGGTCAATAATTATGGATTATTGCAGCATTTTTGCTGGCAACACATCAAAGACCTCTAGGAAAATAGTCGTTATTATCATCATTCATCACATCATCATCATCGATCATCATCTATCATTGACAGTTAATTACCTGACTGCCTTGCTTTTATTGTCATACTGTATAACCTAATCAACTAAATTAAATAACAGCTAATAGTAACAGCTACAGACTTTATGTATTTGACAGGTCCACAGCCACACTTTAGCTGGGTTTACATTGTTGTACAGTAAATATTAGGTCCTGTAAATATACTACATATCGTCTCCGTCGGGTGGAAACCTCATACAGTATGTCCAAAACTGTTACTCTTCAGGATTCAAATTGAGGAGGAGATCTCTGATGGTTAAGTCAAAGACTTAACCATCTGGAACTTGCAAAAAAATGTAGCTCTTTATTTCGACGTTTCGGTCGTTAGACCTTCATCACATTTTAAAGGCTACACCTCCAAAGTGAAGGTCATCGGACATGCAAACCGTGTCGCTTCGCGCCATGTTTTGAGTTTGTAGATCTGCTATTTTTGTGAGACACATGTAGTATGATCAAGTAGGGTATTAATTTACGAAAACACACAAAAAGTTAAAATATGCAGGACATAAGAGGTTTCTGCCTGACAGCAACGAATACAGTATACTGACCATTATACTTAACATTATACTGTACCAAACATACTTTGATCAGGATAGGAGATACATTTGCTGCAGGGCAACCTAAACATTCCTCCAGTCAGACATGAGATGCAACAGGTTTAATAAAAGCAAACTCTCTTCTTCAGTAAACGCAGTGGTGGAAAAAGTACTCAAATTTTTCACTTAAGTAAAATTATCAATACTGCAAGTAAAGGTTTGTAATTCAAAATTTACTTGAGTAAAACTACAAAAGTATTGGTATAAAAATGTACTTAAAGTACCAAAAGTAGAAAGTACTCATTGTGCAGAATGTATCAAATGTATAAAAATCAGCTGAAAATATTTTCAAATGGCCGAAATGTATACGAAGCTAAAGTGGTTAATGTATGTTTTGTAATAATAATCAAAATCTATAAAGTAACTAAAGTTGTCAAATAATTGTAGTAGAGTAAAAGTACAACATTTCACTCTAAAAAGTAAAAATACCTCAACACTTACTTGAGTAAATGTACTTGGTTACTTTACACCACTGAGCTCACGTAAAAGACAACATTAAAGACTGAGTGAAAGTGGAATCAAATGAACCAGACCTGATCCAGTCAGACGATTGGACAGCCAGCTGACACATGGTGAGACGATGTCTGCTGTTCACCAGACCCTGAAACAACACACAAGAAAAACTAACTAACTGACACACCTCAGGGCTCTATAGCGATTACTTTTTTGTTTTCGATCTACAGTAAATATCTTCACAGAAAATAGCCGATCGACAAGCTCACAAGGCGTCACAGCGGCTATTTTCTCGAAAGGTTTTCCCAGAATGAGGATGCTGGAAATAATGAATTAATACCTGGCAATGAATGTGTTAATACATCCTACAACAAACTAACT
Source organism: Gymnoscopelus braueri (assembly GCF_963280865.1). Classification (NCBI taxonomy): domain Eukaryota; kingdom Metazoa; phylum Chordata; class Actinopteri; order Myctophiformes; family Myctophidae; genus Gymnoscopelus; species Gymnoscopelus braueri. Next base: position 5,813 of record NW_027660951.1, on the reverse strand, counting down.
GATGAACATCCAGAACACGTTCAACAAATCAATAGAACTTTAACTCGGGATTAAAGCTACAATCTGTTATGTCCGTTGTTTCCCTCTCCTGTCGGACAGAGGTAACTGCAACAACGATGTCCGACATACAATTAACATGGCAACGCATAGTGCCCACATCCGGTACACTGTCTGCTTTAAATAACTTTATTGGCATTGGACATGGCTGGTAAGGCTGTCACGATTATGACATTTTACTTGACAATTAATCATCGCTCAAATAATTGCGATTAGCGGTTTAATTGCGTTTCTGTTGTTGAACATAAAAATGTAATTTCTGTAAATGAATAAACTAATATACAAATAAACGTACATAATTGAATAACTTTATAAAAACATGAATTGTTGAAATAGCCGATCTACAAGCTCAAATCGTGTCACGTGTTTTGAGCTTGTAGATCTGCCATTTCCACTATTTTTGAAAATGTTAAAAAAAAAATGTAACATGGAAATGATTATTATGCACAAAATAATTGTGATTATCTCAATGAATTGCAATTATGTAATAATTGTGACAGGCCTATGGACATGACTGGTATACTGGTGGGTATGGCTGACATACTGGTGGCTCATGATAGCTGGCAAATAAAAAGAACGGAAGGATGATGTTTGTCATGGTTCTTCATGGAAATAATCCATGAAATCCAATGAAAGTGGAACAGCAGTGTGTTACTGTACTGTATCTACTGTATCATTTATTATTCATAAACTCCCATCTTCTACACAGGCAGCAAAAGTAGGACAGGAATCCCATTAAGTCCAGCAGGCAGAGAACAAGGCGAGAACACAGCTGCAGTGCAACGCAACGATGCTGTGCTTCAACAATGCCTGGGTTATACTTTGTCGTACAAACGGTGTCATGCGCCAAAAATAGACAGTCACAACGATCTACAAGTTGTGAGCTTGTAGATCTGCAAATCTTTGGCCCACGACACTGGCGTATCACAAATATAAATTAAACATAAGGGGGGGCAGTTCAATAATTACAAAACATATTGAGGCTCTTAGGATGGATTAATAGATAGATGGGTGATCGTTGTATCGTACAAGAGCGTCATGCAAAAGGCGCGAGAATAGCAGATCTACAAGCTCACAATGCAGCACAGTGCGGTGCGTTGTGAGCTTTTAGATCTGATATTTTCACTATTTTGGGGAGAGAAACATGTATCCATTACAACCCTGGTTCTTTTTTTCCATTTCATGAAAAGTAAGTTAACGGTTTTGAACATACAAGGTTTCCAGCTATGAGATGTATTTACAAAGTGAGTTACCATCACCAGCTCTCATGTCACTATCACCCGTTTCACTTGGTAAATAAATCTATTTCAGTTAGATAACTCACGAACAGATTGAGAACATTAATAGCTTAAGAACATTTTGTTAGCCTCATAGTATAATTGCCTATAAGTCACTTTTCGATCAAATTGACATTTTCTCTTCTCTACTCTCCTAACAATGCTGCACCATTGTGCCTTATTGCCGATGTCCTAAGCCAATCAGAATGCTTGTTACATTCCAAAATCACTTTCTGCCTAAGTCAAAGAGATGACTGAGGCAGAAAGTGATTTTTGAATGCAACAAGCATTTTGATAGGCTGAGGACATGGGCAATAAGGCAGGGTGAAGCAGCAGTGTTAGGAGAGTAGAGTTAGTAAATAAAGGCAGATAAAATATGACTTAGGAAATGACGAAAAAACACTTTTTGCCTAGGTCATCTCTTTGACTTAGGCAGATAGTGTTTTTTCGTCTTTTCCGCAAACCTTAAAATATGACTATGGCAATTATGCTATGAGGCTAACAATTTTTTATTTATAAAATGTAAATACAATTGTGAATATTATATTTGATCGTGGCGTTAAGGCTCTGCTATTCATTACTCCTTGCTCAGCACATATTGTAAGACAACCATTTAAGAGCAGGGAGATATATACATCTATAACAAACCCCCCCAGGGGAAAACAGAGCCCTTAGAGAAAGCAGAGAGGTAGGGTGGTGCTGGAGCAAACAAAGTGCATACAACATTCAGTGGCATTGACAGCAAGAGGAAGTAAGATGAATCAGGTGAGCTTAAAGGGATTTTTCACTTTCAAACATGTTTGGGGTCATTTTAACGTCTACTCAGGTGAGCACCCCAGACAGTTTTTAAGTTGCTTGATTTAGATATTTGATATTAACTTTATCAGACCCTTCCTATACAAACCCATTGTAACTTCAAACTCCATTTTAACCATGATAGATTCATCGAAAACAACCATCCTTGGTTCTGGAGACTGATATTTTGTTCTTCTAATACGTGAGCATTTTCCAAAAAAAAGAAAGAAAAAACTATCTGGGGTGCTCACAAAAGCCAGAGTAGACATTTAAATGACCCCAAACATGTTTGAAAGTAAAATATCCCTTTAAATGGACCGCCAATTTGGTCAGCTGCTTGACACGTCACATACAGTACATAGGCATGTACTATGAGACATGTCATCAGGCATCGCCCACATAGAGTTGCACATGCGTGTAAACCTCTCGAGTTTATCTGCCTGAACTAGCTCACAGTAGGGCTGTGAATATTCAATATTCAAAACGATTCTTGATTCAAAACATAGGATTTCAGGATCTACTCCAATCTGTGGTCATGAGAACAGAGTACATTTATGTAGCTTTTATAATTGTAAAGGTTTTATCAACTGATAATAATGTAAACACACAAAGGTAAATCCAAGATATATATATATATTTTTTTTTTGAAAATCGATTTTTTTAAAATGAGAATCGATTCTGAATCGTCCAACAGTAGAATCGCGATTCGTATTCGAATCGATTTTTTCCGACACCCCTAGCTCACAGGCTACGCATCATTTTTGCATCATTAAGATCCTCAATATTTCTTGTCAGTGTGCGTCTGTGTGAGCCTTTTCTGTCTCTTCTGGACTGTAAGCTGGTCTCTATCTTTGGTATGTCTTGAGTCTAGAGCACAAGCTTTTCTATTTTATTATATGAGCACTTCCGTCTACAGCCTTTCTCTTCATGGACAGTTGCTTGCATGCTGAAATAGAGGCCATTGTTTGTGAATACAAAATATTGAATAAAAAGATTTAAATCTTGTTTGAAATGACCAAACCTGCCTACCAAGGATGCCACTGTTATGGTAGTCAACTGTCCACAGCCTTTCTCTGAGACACAGAGTGAGTAGAAAGAAATGGTACCATCTTAAAATGAACATTAGTGAGGACCAATTGTACGATGATAAGTTGAAAATGGGTGAAGTGCTCCTTTAACATTAAAATGATAACACAGAAACATGTGCTGTGTGCACAGGCAACCTGTTTACATCATCTGGTGTAGGATAAAATTACATGTGAAGTGTAAAAGCATGCATATGACATGTTGGACATACTGTAGTGTGTGTTGTTGTCCTGACCACCCTTTTGGAGCGTGTTGGTGTTGATCCAATCAGGATAGAGAACCCCACAAAGCACATTCACCAGCTCACAGAGAATTGAATTCCCCCAAAACAAAACGATCCATTTAATATCTCTCTTTTCTTCTGTATATTTTTGCATTTGTTCTGAGTACGTTTTATGTTTCATATCATTGCTTTTGGGCAGAAACCTTATTTTTCAGGAAATGGAGAAAAGAACCTGTGTTCCAATGGATCCAATGTAGTTATTATTTAGTCACAAGCTCTTGTTGATACTTTTCATTGGTTCAATATTTTTAGAACCCAGACACACTTGACCACTTTCACTTTTCACTTTACTAATGTATCAACATTAGTGGAAAAAGCTATCTACAAGCTCACAATGTATTGCGATGCGTTGTGAGCTTGTAGATCTGCGTGCATGGTGTTCAGTAGTTACTTACAGGTTTGCCGTAGGAGTCGTGCACAGGTGAGATAATTCCACCAATCACAATGAAGCGGCCTGTTTTGTGCAGGTGCTCTCTGGCTTTCTCTGTAAACACACAGAAACAGACATGAACAGATATTAATAGACATTATCAGACATAGACATAGACATACTGTAAACACACATATTGATAATGTTTCAATTCAAACTACACAGCTTACAACATGATACTATTTCAGTATCATGGTCAGTATCGTGGTCAGTATCATGTCAGTATCATGATCAGTATCATGATCAGTATCATGGTCAGTATCATGGTCAGCATCATGGTCAGTATCATGTTCAGTTTCATGTCAGTATCATGTCAGCATCATGGTCAGTATCATGTTCAGTATCATGTTCAGTTTCATGTCAGTATCATGGTCAGCATCATGTTCAGTTTCATGTTCAGTTTCATGTCAGTATCATGGTCAGTATCATGTCAGTATCATGGTCAGTATCATGGTCAGTATCATGGTCAGTATCATGTCAGTATCATGGTATGTATCATGACAGTATTATGGTCAATACTCAATATCATGTCAGTATCATTGTCAGTATCATGTCAGTATTAGGATCAATATCATGTCAGTATCATGGTCAATATAATGTCAGTATTGTGGTCAATATCATGTCAGTATCATGGTCAGCATCATGTCAGTATTATGGTCAATATCATGTCAGTATCATGGTCAGTATCATGTCAGTATCATGTCAGTATCATGGTCAATATCATGGTCAGTAATCAGTATCATGGTCAGTATCATGTCAGTATTATGGTCAATACTCAATATCATGTCAGTATCATTGTCAGTATCATGTCAGTATTATGGTCAATATCATGTCAGTATCATGGTCAATATCATGGTCAGTATCATGTCCGTATTATGGTCAGTATCATGGTCAGTATCATGGTCAGTATCATGGTCAGTATCATGTCAGTATCACGGTCAGTATCATGGTCAGTATCATGGTCAGTATCATGGTCAGTAACATGTCAGTATCAGTATCATGCTGCATCGTGATAAGTTGTGAGCTTGTAGATCAGCTATATTCAAATAGCTGATGTATAGGGCTGTGGTTAAACTCATTTGATGCTGCTGTATATTACCCCCTTCAAGGACCCCTGAGAACTTTGAGAACAACTGCAATACAGGATATTTGGGTGATTTTGGGTCAGGAACACCCCTCCCGGCTATCAGGAGGGCCGGTCCCCGTGCTAGCCTGATAGGGAGTGATTTATCTGGCGAGATTATCATGTAGTGTGAGCGCTTCAAAGATCCAATCTTATACCTCCCAACGGGGCCGTTCTGATACTTATCAAATATGTTTGATATTTAACTGGATGATTACTTCTGGCTTGGATCAATGGAACTAACGTAGTATAGCTTGAGCCCAGCATACAAAGTAATAGGGCGACAGAAAAGAACATGGTGTTCATTGAGTTCAATGGAGAAGTGGCGCAATGTTCTATTCAGTCCCTCGTGCTTAAGCTCCTGTTTATCGGCATCAGAGGTTTTAGAGAAAAAATATGATGAAATTGTTTCTACATGATTTCTTTTTACATTTTAATGTCATATTATCATTAAAATAGTAGTGTTTTGCCAATAATGTGGGGGCCCACTTGCAATATCCACACGGCCCCGGCCCACAGGTTGAGAACCACTGTGTTGGACAGCTGAGACTTAATTGACATGTCCTCTCTCTCTCTCTCTCTCTCTCTCTCTCTCTCTCTCTCTCTCTCTCTCTCTCTCTCTCTCTCTCTCTCTCTCTCTCTCTCTCTCTCTCTCTCTCTCTCTCTCTCTCTCTAAACAGATAGGTGTAGTCTAATGTAATCAGATACACCCACATCATTACATGAAATGTAATCACATTACTTCCTCAAATGTATACTTTC
>NW_027660952.1:100000-102847 GCF_963280865.1 Gymnoscopelus braueri | reverse complement strand
TACAGAGACCAATGTAAACAATAGAGACAGTTAAATAGAGACCAGTGTAAACAATAGAGACAGTTAAATAGAGACCAATGTAAACAATAGAGACAGTTAAATAGAGACCAATGTAAACAATAGAGACAGTTAAATAGAGACCAGTGTAAACAATATGAACAGTTAAATAGAGACCAATGTAAACAATAGAGACTGTTAAATAGAGACCAATGTAAACAATAGAGACAGTTAAATAGAGACCAATGTAAACAATAGAGACAGTTAAATAGAGACCAATGTAAACAATAGAGACAGTTAAATAGAGACCAATGTAAACAATAGAGACAGTTAAATAGAGACCAATGTAAACAATAGAAACAGTTAAATAGAGACCAATGTAAACAATAGAGACAGTTAAATAGAGACCAATGTAAACAATAGAGACAGTTAAATAGAGACCAGTGTAAACAATAGAGACAGTTAAATAGAGACCAATGTAAACAATAGAGACAGTTAAATAGAGACCAGTGTAAACAATATGAACAGTTAAATAGAGACCAATGTAAACAATAGAGACTGTTAAATAGAGACCAATGTAAACAATAGAGACAGTTAAATAGAGACCAATGTAAACAATAGAGACAGTTAAATAGAGACCAGTGTAAACAATAGAGACAGTTAAATAGAGACCAATGTAAACAATAGAGACAGTTAAATAGAGACCAATGTAAACAATAGAGACAGTTAAATAGAGACCAATGTAAACAATAGAGACAGTTAAATAGAGACCAATGTAAACAATAGAGACAGTTAAATAGAGACCAATGTAAACAATAGAGACAGTTAAATAGAGACCAGTGTAAACAATCGAGACAGTTAAATAGAGACCAATGTAAACAATAGAGACAGTTAAATAGAGACCAATGTAAACAATAGAGACAGTTAAATAGAGACCAGTGTAAACAATAGAGACAGTTAAATAGAGACCAATGTAAACAATAGAGACAGTTAAATAGAGACCAGTGTAAACAATAGAGACAGTTAAATAGAGACCAGTGTAAACAATAGAGACAGTTAAATAGAGACCAGTGTAAACAATAGAGACAGTTAAATAGAGACCAGTGTAAACAATAGAGACAGTTAAATAGAGACCAATGTAAACAATAGAGACAGTTAAATAGAGACCAGTGTAAACAATAGAGACAGTTAAATAGAGACCAATGTAAACAATAGAGACAGTTAAATAGAGACCAGTGTAAACAATAGAGACAGTTAAATAGAGACCAATGTAAACAATAGAGACAGTTAAATAGAGACCAATGTAAACAATAGAGACAGTTAAATAGAGACCAATGTAAACAATAGAGACAGTTAAATAGAGACCAATGTAAACAATAGAGACAGTTAAATAGAGACCAATGTAAACAATAGAGACAGTTAAATAGAGACCAATGTAAACAATAGAGACAGTTAAATAGAGACCAGTGTAAACAATAGAGACAGTTAAATAGAGACCAATGTAAACAATAGAGACAGTTAAATAGAGACCAATGTAAACAATAGAGACAGTTAAATAGAGACCAGTGTAAACAATAGAGACAGTTAAATAGAGACCAATGTAAACAATAGAGACAGTTAAATAGAGACCAATGTAAACAATAGAGACAGTTAAATAGAGACCAATGTAAACAATAGAGACAGTTAAATAGAGACCAGTGTAAACAATAGAGACAGTTAAATAGAGACCAGTGTAAACAATAGAGACAGTTAAATAGAGACCAATGTAAACAATAGAGACAGTTAAATAGAGACCAATGTAAACAATAGAGACAGTTAAATAGAGACCAGTGTAAACAATAGAGACAGTTAAATAGAGACCAGTGTAAACAATAGAGACAGTTAAATAGAGACCAATGTAAACAATAGAGACAGTTAAATAGAGACCAGTGTAAACAATAGAGACAGTTAAATAGAGACCAATGTAAACAATAGAGACAGTTAAATAGAGACCAGTGTAAACAATATGAACAGTTAAATAGAGACCAATGTAAACAATAGAGACTGTTAAATAGAGACCAATGTAAACAATAGAGACAGTTAAATAGAGACCAATGTAAACAATAGAGACAGTTAAATAGAGACCAGTGTAAACAATAGAGACAGTTAAATAGAGACCAATGTAAACAATAGAGACAGTTAAATAGAGACCAATGTAAACAATAGAGACAGTTAAATAGAGACCAATGTAAACAATAGAGACAGTTAAATAGAGACCAATGTAAACAATAGAGACAGTTAAATAGAGACCAATGTAAACAATAGAGACAGTTAAATAGAGACCAGTGTAAACAATCGAGACAGTTAAATAGAGACCAATGTAAACAATAGAGACAGTTAAATAGAGACCAATGTAAACAATAGAGACAGTTAAATAGAGACCAGTGTAAACAATAGAGACAGTTAAATAGAGACCAATGTAAACAATAGAGACAGTTAAATAGAGACCAGTGTAAACAATAGAGACAGTTAAATAGAGACCAGTGTAAACAATAGAGACAGTTAAATAGAGACCAATGTAAACAATAGAGACAGTTAAATAGAGACCAGTGTAAACAATAGAGACAGTTAAATAGAGACCAATGTAAACAATAGAGACAGTTAAATAGAGACCAGTGTAAACAATAGAGACAGTTAAATAGAGACCAATGTAAACAATAGAGACAGTTAAATAGAGACCAATGTAAACAATAGAGACAGTTAAATAGAGACCAATGTAAACAATAGAGACAGTTAAATAGAGACCAATGTAAACAATAGAGACAGTTAAATAGAGACCAATGTAAACAATAGAGACAGTTAAATAGAGAC
>NW_027660952.1:0-95000 GCF_963280865.1 Gymnoscopelus braueri | reverse complement strand
CCTCAGCACTGGAGACAGAGGCTTTAAGAAGAACATCAGTGAGTCTCTCTCTCTCTCTCTCTCTCTCTCTCTCTCTCTCTCTCTCTCTCTCTCTCTCTCTCTCTCTTCTCTCTCTCTCTCTCTGACCTCCAGACATGTGTGTCTGTGTCAGTAACAGATGACATCATATCGTGCTGTGTCCTTGTGTGTCCCCCCTGTCCTTGTGTGTGTGTGTGTGTGTGTGTGTGTGTGTGTGTGTGTGTGTGTGTGTGTGTGTGTGTGCATTCAGACAGATGGTAGTAATATCTGCATAATGTGATTTATCAATCTGAAGTACAAACAACACACACACACACACACACACACACACACACACACACACACACACACACACACACACACACACACACACACACACACACACACACACACACACACACACACACACAGAGAGAGCTTTGTTGTTGTGTCATTGGTAATTGACCAATCAGAGTATAGGTTAAAGAGGATGTCAGTGGTAACCGGTAGCAACCACATCAAGATGAAAAGCCTTTGAAATGAGCTTTGTGTTATTTATATTATTATTTACTGAACCAGTGGTTCTCAAACTGTTCTGTCATCTCTGTAAATAACTTTATCATCCACTTCACCTGAATGACAATATGTTACTTTAACCTTACATGAATATGTAAATCCCTAAGATAGTTATTGGCTGTAACCCCCCAAAATAATCATATTTGAACTGGGGACCCCCCAAAATAATCATATTTGAACTGGGGACCCATTGGTAACAGTGTTGATGGTTTCCATGGTAACAGTGTTGATGGTTTCCATGGTAACAGGACTGCGGTTCACCGTACAGGCTGATGTGACGCGGCAGAAACCCCGCCTCCGTTTCCGAGACAACGGACAGGAAGTGTACACCGGTTTCCTGTCTATGCCTTCCTGTCGAACCCTCGACCTGAGACTGCTGGTGAGACGCACGCACGCACGCACGCATGCACGCTATAATTAAGCCTTATATTAATGCTTTCATCTCAACCTGACTTTACTGTAATGCACTTTATGTTGGCATTAGCCAAGCCTGCCTGTCACGACTAGTTAGTCCAAAACTCTGCCGCTCGCCTCTTAACACGTTCCCTGCATTGACAGAGATCTCCGTCAATTAGAAAATCTTGTTTTTAGTGATTACACTAGAGGGCGCTAGAGAGAAGGCTAGAACCAGAAATGACGTCGTCCCCAAAAAGTCACTCTGTCCACTCCTATGTTATGAGATTTAGAAAAACAATTATTTATTTTAATGAAAACGAGTCGTATTCAACGACCCATAACAACAGAACGGATAAAAATGCTTTTGTTCCGGTGGATAGACGAGAAGCCTTGAACAGACAGAACAACTACACCAAAAAGCCTCTAACAGACAGAACAACTACACCAAAAAGCCTCTAACAGACAGAACAACTACGCCAAAAAGCCTCTAACAGACAGAACAACTACACCAAAAAGCCTCTAACAGACAGAACAACTACACCAAAAAGCCTCTAACAGACAGAACAACTACACCTAAAAGCCTTGAACAGACAGAACAACTACACCTAAAAGCCTCTAACAGACAGAACAACTACACCTAAAAGCCTCTAACAGACAGAACAACTACACCAAAAAGCCTCTAACAGACAGAACAACTACACCAAAAAGCCTCTAACAGACAGAACAACTACACCTAAAAGCCTCTAACAGACAGAACAACTACACCAAAAAGCCTCTAACAGACAGAACAACTACACCTAAAAGCCTCTAACAGACAGAACAACTACACCAAAAAGCCTCTAACAGACAGAACAACTACACCAAAAAGCCTCTAACAGACAGAACAACTACACCTAAAAGCCTCTAACAGACAGAACAACTACACCAAAAAGCCTCTAACAGACAGAACAACTACACCTAAAAGCCTCTAACAGACAGAACAACTACACCTAAAAGCCTCTAACAGACAGAACAACTACACCAAAAAGCCTCTAACAGACAGAACAACTACACCTAAAAGCCTCTAACAGACAGAACAACTACACCTAAAAGCCTCTAACAGACAGAACAACTACACCAAAAAGCCTCTAACAGACAGAACAACTACACCTAAAAGCCTCTAACAGACAGAACAACTACACCTAAAAGCCTCTAACAGACAGAACAACTACACCAAAAAGCCTCTAACAGACAGAACAACTACACCTAAAAGCCTCTAACAGACAGAACAACTACACCTAAAAGCCTCTAACAGACAGAACAACTACACCAAAAAGCCTCTAACAGACAGAACAACTACACCTAAAAGCCTCTAACAGACAGAACAACTACACCTAAAAGCCTCTAACAGACAGAACAACTACACCAAAAAGCCTCGAACAGACAGAACAACTACACCAAAAAGCCTCTAACAGACAGAACAACTACACCTAAAAGCCTCTAACAGACAGAACAACTACACCTAAAAGCCTCGAACAGACAGAACAACTACACCAAAAAGCCTCTAACAGACAGAACAACTACACCTAAAAGCCTCTAACAGACAGAACAACTACACCTAAAAGCCTCTAACAGACAGAACAACTACACCAAAAAGCCTCGAACAGACAGAACAACTACACCAAAAAGCCTCTAACAGACAGAACAACTACACCTAAAAGCCTCTAACAGACAGAACAACTACACCTAAAAGCCTCTAACAGACAGAACAACTACACCTAAAAGCCTCTAACAGACAGAACAACTACACCAAAAAGCCTCTAACAGACAGAACAACTACACCTAAAAGCCTCTAATAGACAGAACAACTACACCAAAAAGCCTCTAACAGACAGAACAACTACACCTAAAAGCCTCTAACAGACAGAACAACTACACCAAAAAGCCTCTAACAGACAGAACAACTACACCTAAAAGCCTCTAATAGACAGAACAACTACACCAAAAAGCCTCTAACAGACAGAACAACTACACCTAAAAGCCTCTAACAGACAGAACAACTACACCAAAAAGCCTCTAACAGACAGAACAACTACACCTAAAAGCCTTGAACAGACAGAACAACTACACCTAAAAGCCTCTAACAGACAGAACAACTACACCAAAAAGCCTCTAACAGACAGAACAACTACACCAAAAAGCCTCTAACAGACAGAACAACTACACCAAAAAGCCTCTAACAGACAGAACAACTACACCTAAAAGCCTTGAACAGACAGAACAACTACACCTAAAAGCCTCTAACAGACAGAACAACTACACCAAAAAGCCTCTAACAGACAGAACAACTACACCAAAAAGCCTCTAACAGACAGAACAACTACACCAAAAAGCCTCTAACAGACAGAACAACTACACCAAAAAGCCTCTAACAGACAGAACAACTACACCAAAAAGCCTCTAACAGACAGAACAACTACACCAAAAAGCCTCTAACAGACAGAACAACTACACCAAAACGCCTCTAACAGACAGAACAACTACACCAAAAAGCCTTGAACAGACAGAACAACTACACCAAAAAGCCTCTAACAGACAGAACAACTACACCTAAAAGCCTCTAACAGACAGAACAACTACACCAAAAAGCCTCTAACAGACAGAACAACTACACCTAAAAGCCTCTAACAGACAGAACTACTGGCCTTCAAAATTGTAAATGCAAATTTGGCCGATATGCCCCCTATTCCCGCATATCTGAGTAAATACCTCCAAAAGGTTAGCGACACCCACAGTCACAATACCAGAGGGAGCGTTAACAACAATTTGGTACCACCCACCCATAAAACAAACATGGGCAAATTCTCCTTCTACAGCACTGCCACCCAGGATTGGAATAGTCTAACTCCATCCCTCAAAAAATGCAGTTCGCTGGGCTCATTTAAAAGAGCCTTAAAAAAATCAACTTTCAGGAGGCCAAAGGAGGAGGTAGTACCATTTTCCCGTTAGACAGCAGACCCTCCCCCCCCCTGTTCTTGTACATATATATATATATTTCTTTTTTCCCCCTCTTTTTTTTTTTTTTTTTTTGTACATAGTGTTATTTTTTTTGCTGTATATTTTGTAATGATATTTGAACTGTGGTGCCACTATTATGCCTATGAATTGAATACCAAGGCCCTCATTGGAAACAAGTCCGCAAGGACTTTTATGAACGGACCTGTTAGACAAAGTATTTTTAAATGTAACTGTGCTGTTTTACATTTTTTGCCTAATAAAATATTCAATCAATCAATCAAACCTAAAAGCCTCTAACAGACAGAGCAATGGAAACAAACGTCATATCACGGGTCTGCTAGTTAATTTCACCGTCAAAGACGCTAGACCTTTGGCTGCAGTGCCTGAACTATATTGAACCGGACTACACTGTCCAGAGACACACAACACTGTGGGTTAATATCTACACTGTCCAGAGACACACAACACTGTGGGTTAATATCTACACTGTCCAGAGACACACAACACTGTGGGTTCATATCGAGCAGTGTGACGCCAATGTGAAAGAAGGCAAAGTCTGGCCTTGTCACAAAGGCCGACCGGGCTTTTGCCGTTTTTCCTCGGCTGTGGAACCCACTGCCTGGGCCCTGGGGGCCTCAGGCAGGCTAACTCACTGTCTGGGCCCTGGGGGCCTCAGGCAGGCTAACTCACTGTCTGGGCCCTAGGGGCCTCAGGCAGGCTAACTCACTGTCTGGGCCCTGGGGGCCTCAGGCTAACTCACTGTCTGGGCCCTAGGGGCCTCAGGCAGGCTAACTCACTGTCTGGGCCCTGGGGGCCTCAGGCTAACTCACTGTCTGGGCCCTAGGGGCCTCAGGCAGGCTAACTCACTGTCTGGGCCCTGGGGGCCTCAGGCAGGCTAACTCACTGTCTGGGCCCTGGGGGCCTCAGGCAGGCTAACTCACTGTCTGGGCCCTGGGGGCCTCAGGCCTCAGGCTAACTCACTGTCTGGGCCCTGGGGGCCTCAGGCCTCAGGCTAACTCACTGTCTGGGCCCTGGGGGCCTCAGGCAGTGAGTGGGCCCTGGGGGCCTCAGGCAGTGAGTGGGCCCTGGGGGCCTCAGGCAGTGAGTGGGCCCTGGGGGCCTCAGGCAGTGAGTGGGCCCTGGGGGCCTCAGGCAGTGAGTGGGCCCTGGGGGCCTCAGGCAGTGAGTGGGCCCTGGGGGTCTCCTTCAAATTTCCTCTAAAAACTCACCTCTAACGCACAGCTTTTTATTACATTATGAACTATTTATAATATATATAATAATAATATAATAATAATTAATGTCTGGTTTGTATTGTATATTAACTGTTGTTATTGTAAAGCACTTTGTAACTTGTTTTTGAAAGGTGCTGTGTGTGTGGTTCTATCATGTGGTTCTAATAGGTTCTAACAGGTTCTATCATGTGGTTCTAATAGGTTCTAACAGGTTCTATCATGTGGTTCTAATAGGTTCTAACAGGTTCTATCATGTGGTTCTAATAGGTTCTAACAGGTTCTATCATGTGGTTCTAATAGGTTCTAACAGGTTCTATCATGTGGTTCTAATAGGTTCTAACAGGTTCTATCATGTGGTTCTAATAGGTTCTAACAGGTTCTATCATGTGGTTCTAATAGGTTCTAACAGGTTCTATCATGTGGTTATAATTATACATTTTATTTGTAACGCACTTTATATTTGAAACAAATCTCAAAGTGCTACAGGTTAAAAAAAAAACAAAAAAAAAGAAGAAAATACAATAATAATAAAACAGTGAAATGAATAAACTTCAAATCAAAGTCAATAAAACACAGTAGAAGTTTAAAAAGATAAAACAACTACATCTCTATCTAGTCAAATGCCTTGTTAAAAACAAAGGTTTTTAGTCTCCTTTTAAAAGTGTCAATGAACTGTGGTGCTCTCAGATGGTCCGGGAGGGCATTCCACAGTCAAGGAGCAGCTGAGCATAGGTTCTAACAGGTTCTAACAGGTTCTAAGAGGTTCTATCAAATGGTTCTAACAGGTTCTCTCATGTGGTTCTAACAGGTTCTCTCATGTGGTTCTAACATGTTCTCTCATGTGGTTCTAACATGTTCTCTCATGTGGTTCTAACAGGTTCTCTCATGTGGTTCTAACAGGTTCTACCAGGTTCTATCATGTGGTTCTAACAGGTTCTCTCATGTGGTTCTAACAGGTTCTCTCATGTGGTTCTAACAGGTTCTAACAGGTTCTCTCATGTGGTTTCAGACTCCAGTTAAAGACCAGGTGGAACCGTTGAAGTTCCTCCTCTCTGTGACTCTAGATGAGAACCAACCAGTTGTTCTGTCGCCACGGCAACATGGAACCAACACTACACAGGTCTGTCTGTCTGTCTGTCTGTCTGTCTGTCTGTCTGTCTGTCTGTCTGTCTGTCTGTCTGTCTAACCTTTCTTTCTTTCTTTCTTCAGATCCACATCGTTAAGGCGTGTGGTTCTGATAATCGTTGTCATAGCAACCTGCAGATGACGGCCCAGTTCACCAATCAGGATGGAGCAGCTTTCCCCAGGTGTGTGTGTGTGTGTGTGTGTGTGTGTGTGTGTGTGTGTGTGTGTGTGTGTGTGTGTGTGTGTGTGTGTGTGTGTGTGTGTGTGTGTGTGTGTGTGTGTGTGTGTCTGTGTGTTATAATAAGTGTCTGCATAATGTGTGTATATGTTTCTATGGGTGTGTGTATATGTGTGTATATGTTTCTATGGGTGTCTATGTGTGTGTGTAGTCAGCAGGGGGTTCAGGTGTTCCACTACAACACCAGCATCAAGAAGCTTCTCCTTGTCGTCACGGTAACCAACGTGGCGTTACCAGGGCGACCGGCTGAAGAGGCTCATGCTGCAGTTCTCAACGTCACCAGAGGAGGCGCTGCGCTCAAATACTCTGGAGTCAGGACCAAGGTACGACCTTTGTGTGCGTGTGCGCGTGTGTGTGTGTGTGTGTGTGTTGTGCGTGTGTGTGTGTGTGTGTGTGTGTGTGTGTGTGTTTTATATCATTTTTATAGTTGATTAGTCACCTTTACAACGAGGTACAGCTGGTAAGAATCGGGCATTCATGGAATGAGCAACACAGCTAAACGTGTAGGTAGCGCCTCCACAACATTTGCCAAAATCCCCCAATATGCTTCTGTTGGTAATGTCACAACCCGGCCCGTGGGCCATGACAAATAGAGGAGGACACGATGGCAGTGTTTAAAGTAACATGAATTTATTTAACAAAAGGAACTAAAATAATGCTTTACAAAGGAATGAGGTGTGTAGTTCAGTAATCAGTAGTGTCAGCAATGTATGGATGTGTGTTCAATGTGATGTGGGGTGTTGTAAAGTGTATAAACTCAATCATGGACAAATAAACAGAAGGGTGCTGTCATCTGGTAGGGGACAACTCGAATGGCTGGCAGTCACTCTTTTATAGGGCTGCAGGGAGCACTGGCCAGGTGCTCCCAATGCACCTAATTAGGAACCCCAGGTTGGCCACGCCTACAGGAGATCTGTGGGAGAGATACACATAGGAGTACACCATACACCCACACACAGACCCTGCAAGCCAGGCCAAGGGGCCGTGACACCCTCCCCCTTCAAAATGAGGGCCCATAAGGGACCGAGAGAGTGTAACTAACACCAATTTAATTATATTAACTTGAAATTTAAATCAATCAAGACAACCAAAAATGTAAATCAATAACTAAACAAAAATATTTGTGAATTTAACACCACTTGCCTCCAAATTATTACGGTTCAACCAATCCTGTCCACAACCAACACACCCAGCCCTCCCCTCAGCAACCAAGATTACCATGGATTCCTGGAGCATCTAAGAGGAGAGGAACAGGAGGCAGGAGCAGACAGAACAGGAGGACCAGTAGATGGGACAACAAAAAAACAGGTCACATATTGCCTAAATTTAAGGCACCCTGGAAAGGGCATCTGCTACAACATTTTCTACCCCTTTAATGTATCTAATTTCCAGCCAATATGACTGCAACATTAGGGACCAGCGAATTAACCTCTGGTTGGGGCATTGCAATGAATTCAAGAAAGTTAGTGGATTATGGTCAGTGTAGACCACCACAGGCACAGCCCACATTAGACACTACATAGACTTGAACTTAAACTTTCTTGAAAAGAAAGTAACTGGTTTGTTAATGCCTAAGTCCTCTGGTTGTAATAAACCCCCACCAGCACCCACGTGACTAGTATCCACCTGCAGAGTGAATGTGCGGTCGAGATGTGGCGCTGCAAGGACAGGAGCAATACACAACAGATCTTTGATAAATTCAAATGCCTTTTGACATTTGTCAGACAAAATGAACACAATTGAACACATGATTACAGTGAGAAGATTTACCACACCGGACTTAGAGCGAGGGAGTGGGCCCACACAGTTAAAATCAGATATGGCAAACCTTGGTTCTGAACCTAACTTTTCGTTCTTTCCTAACTCACAATCATTTGCCTCAGACTGTGCGTGCGTCACAGCGTGTGTCACTGCACAAGCTGTGAACACTTCAGGAAATTCAGTTTCACTTTCGTCAGGTTGACTTCTTACCAACGGCACCGAATCTACCACTAAAGGTGGTGGTACATCCGCCCACACACGTGCACCAGCCAAACCATTACCCAGAATCACATTCACCCCTGCCACGGGTAAAGCGGGACGCACAGCAACGCCGGTCAGACCCTGGAAGAAATCGGAATACAGCATGACGTTGTGAACAGGAACATGGAGGACAGTTAAACCCATCCCCAAAACAGGAATAGAGGACCCTGTAGTACTCTCGCTAGTAAACGGTAACACTGATGCCTCAATAAAAGCTGCTGCAATCAAAAGCTGCTGTGTCACGCAGTATTTTAACTGGAACCTTGACATTACTTCCTACAAGTGACACAAATCCTTCACTGACAAACGGCCTGTAGGATTCCTCAACCTCAAGACTTCGACATGACCCTTCAACCTGTACCTCCCCCAAGCTTAGCGCAGGCACAGCCACAGCCGCACCTTTTGCAGGGTGAGAAGTAGACGTAGTCTTTGCTTTCAGAGCGTAGCAGTCAACTTTCCAATGCCCTTCTTTATGACAATAATTACATATCCTCTTCTCCTCCTCCTCACGCGTGCCATATTCAACTTTTGCCTCCGGTGCCACCGCCATGCCTGAACTACCAGGAAAGTCCATGTTGACACATGCGCCATCACCACCGTCATTACCAGCGCTCTGCTGGCCAAAGGAGCGTCGCTCCCCATAAGGGCGCTTGTGTGTCAACACATGTTCATCTGCCAAAGCAGCCGCTTTTGCAGCAGTGTTAACTTTCCGATCACTGATGTAGTTGGCAATATGTTCAGGCAAAGTGTTTTTGAATTGTTCAAGGACTATAAGGTCACATAACCCATCAAAGTCCTTAACATCCAAGGCGGCACACCAGCGGGCAAAGTAACATGACAAATCGCGTGCAAACTCTAGATGAGTCTTGTTTTCAGTTTTCCGCCATGTGCGAAAACGTTTGCGATAGGCTTCTGGAACCAGTTCAAAGGCTTTTAATACTGCTGCCTTAACAACAGGATACTTCTGACTGTCAGCAGAGCTTAGACATGAATAGGCCTCCTGCGCCCTGCCCGTTAATACACATTGCAGCATTAACGTGCGAGCAGACTCTGGCCATTTACGCACCTCGGCTACTCGTTCAAACATGGAAAAGAAGGTTTCAGGGTCCTTTTCACAAAATTTGGGCACTAAGCGCAAATTCCTGAAAATATCAAAGTCTTGAGCCTGAGACCCCGAGGCCGCTGACCTACTACTGGACATCCCAGCCTCCTCAGCTGTGAGTTTCCCTTCTTTTATAAGCTCAAGTTTGGTCCTCTCCATCTCCAGTCTAGACTGCTCTACTCTCAACCTCTCAACTTGTAACTCCTTCTCTAACTGATGACTCTTCTGCTCTGTTTGCAGCATGAGCAACTCTTTCTGTTGTTCAAATGTGAAAAACTGATTAGTGGGCTGCTTAGACTGACTTAGGCTAACTATTTCAGCTGACTTTTCCTCAGTTTCAGGAGACTCTATTAGAATCCCCATGTCCTTCAAGTTAGCTTTTACATTTGACTTTACTGTCTCCTTTAATCTTTTGTCAGTGATTTCTAGTCTATAGTGCTCTGCTACTCTAAGTAGCTGCTCCTTAGTGAAACTATTTAAAGTCTCCTCGCATGGAGTCTTTAGAAAATCCTCTAGGTCAGACATTTCAAACTGTTCAGAAAACAAAAATACAAAAATGTGACCTATTACCAACAGTTTTACAAATACACCATGTAGGTGTTTCGTTTTTTCTGTTAGATTTTAATTAGAGTAAAACAAAAAATTCCAAAAATGGAACAAATGTTCCCCTCTCTGACAAAATAGGACAGGTGAGACAGGTGTGCCTCCAGGAGTGGCGTTCCCCCTACCTCAGCTGCCTAACCAAATCTTAACCTACCATAACTTGCCCTGGTCTTCAGTGGCCCTCCCGAGTCCCCCTTACCGACTGAGCATCTCGGTGGCACCACCCTATCCCATATTTTGTGGGACAGAATCTAGCAAACCATACAAGAAAAAAACAAAAGCACAACGAGTCCCACAGGGGTAAACGCCGCTATCCTATCTGGGTGGGGAACACCACCCCTCAAACTGTCCAAGACACACCTGTTCCCCCTGTCCTAATTATCACTCTAGTGATAACTAAATGACAGCACAAAACAAAATAAATAATTGCATTTAACCAAAATAAACCAATTACCTAAATTGTTAACCAAAACAAATTGTTACTCAAACCAAATTGTTAATCAAATTATTGCTCAAATTATTCAAAACCAATTGTTATTCAAAACACATTTTTACTCAACTTACTCAAACACTACCATGCACCTCCTCAGTAATGCTGTGACTTAATTTGCCAAAATAGGCTTAAAATAATCCAGGAAATTTACTTTACCTGTTCAGAGTCACAGCCAACCCGAGTATTTTTACTTAAAAGCGGACGAGCCCCCAATTTGTCACAACCCGGCCCGTGGGCCATGACAAATAGAGGAGGACACGATGGCAGTGTTTAAAGTAACATGAATTTATTTAACAAAAGGAACTAAAATAATGCTTTACAAAGGAATGAGGTGTGTAGTTCAGTAATCAGTAGTGTCAGCAATGTATGGATGTGTGTTCAATGTGATGTGGGGTGTTGTAAAGTGTATAAACTCAATCATGGACAAATAAGCAGAAGGGTGCTGTCATCTGGTAGGGGACAACTCGAATGGCTGGCAGTCACTCTTTTATAGGGCTGCAGGGAGCACTGGCCAGGTGCTCCCAATGCACCTAATTAGGAACCCCAGGTTGGCCACGCCTACAGGAGATCTGTGGGAGAGATACACATAGAGGAGTACACCATACACCCACACACAGACCCTGCAAGCCAGGCCAAGGGGCCGTGACAGTAATCGCTCTGGTTTTTAGTGACCTGCCAGCACACACCTGCTGAGAGGTGTGTGTCAGTCACAGTGTGTGTGTCAGTCACAGGTGTGTGTCAGTCACAGGTGTGTGTGTCAGTCACAGGTGTGTGACTGACACCTGAGCATGGGTTCTGCAACTTTGACATCTGTCTTTGGTACCGTTGTGCAAATCTTGCCTGTAAATCTCTGGAAGAAAACCTATGGTTCCTCAGTGAAACGAGGGTGAGGAACCGGTCTCACAGAACTTGGTCCTAAGTGTGTAAATGGTACCAGGGCTGACACTAAATAATGTGTCATCTGCATAACAGAACACCAGCTTCACTTGCTCTATTGTACAGGTCTTATCCTGAAGGGACAAACGTGGCATCTTTCCATGGGGGGGCAGTGTTGCTGCTTGGAGCATCAACACAAAGTCAACAAAGTTGCAGAACCCATGTTCAGGTGTCAGTCACTCACCTGTAACAGACACACACCTCTCAGCAGGTGTGTGCTGGCAGGTCGCTCAAAACCAGAGTGATTACCAACAGAAGCATGTTGGGTGATTTTGGCAGATTATTTGGAGGCGCTACCCACACGTTTAGCTGTGTTGCTCATTCCACGAATGCCCGATCCTTACAAGCTCTACCTCGTTGTAAAGGTGACTAATACAATGGAACACAGAGGGTGTGTGTGTGTATATTGTGTGTGTATAATGTGTGTATATTGTGTGTATTGTGTGTATTGTGTGGGTCAGGGTCCAGGTTCTCCAGTAGAATGCTCAGATGAAGACAAAGCTCTGCTGTGTGAGCTGGGTGCACCGTTCAGAAGCGACCAGCAGGTGGCACTCTTCATTTATTCTACTTTTTACTTCTCTCTCTCTACTCTCTACCTTCCTCTAATATGACATTAATCTATTCTACTGTTTGTACTTATGATATTAATATATTCTACATATTATAATTGTCTATTCTATTGTTAGATTCCAACCTCTCTGTTTTTAAGTGATTGAATACTTTATTAACACGTTGCAAACACTACAGCAAGTAGTGTGGTCCTATGTATTAATTCAAATTGTCAAATCAAAACAAGTTGTCTCAAGAGACTTTACATGTAGAGCAGAGACCCCACAGTCCATCCTGAACAACAAGACACTTTACATGTAGAGCAGAGACCCCACAGTCCATCCTGAACAACAAGACACTTTACATGTAGAGCAGAGACCCCACAGTCCATCCTGAACAACAAGACACTTTACATGTAGAGCAGAGACCCCACAGTCCATCCTGAACAACAAGACACTTTACATATAGAGCAGAGACCCCACAGTCCATCCTGAACAACAAGACACTTTACATGTAGAGCAGAGACCCCACAGTCCATCCTGAACAAGCAATTTTGCGACAGTGGCAACGAAAAACTCCCCCTTAACAAGAAGAAACGTCAGGCAGACCCTAGGCTCTAGGGTGGGGGCCTTAAATTCTGCCTCGACCGTGTCGGGGGGGAAGAAGAGAGAGAGAGAGAGAGAGAGAGGTTGAGACAGAGGAGAGACAGAGAGAGAGATGCAGTACATGTTATGTATTCAATTCATCATACAATACAATACAAATCACCATCAATACAGGAGCAATAAAAGGTCTATTTAACAGACTATATTGTCTACTATTATCTATTGTCTATGTGTTAGTGTATTGTTTTCTTTAGTTACATTGTCAGACTTCATGATTGTCATTAGTTCTGTTCTTTATGAAGCTGTGTGTCTGTCTGTCTGTCTGTCTGTCTGTCTGTCCTCAGGTGGTGCTGTCAATCATCTTTGAGGTGTCAGAGATCAGTCTGAACACCAGAGAGATTCACACCCTGCTCACACTGTCAACGTAACACACACACACACACACACACACACACACACACACACACACACACACACACACACACACACACACACACACACACACACACACACACACACACACACACACACACACACACACACACTGCTCACACTGTCAACGTAACACACACACACACACACACACACACACACACACACACACACACACACACACACACACACACACACACACACACACACACACACACACACACACACACACACACACACACACACACACACAATATTAATGTATTCATGTGTTCTGTATGTTTAATATTGATAATGATATGAATGTATACATTAATACATACATTAATATGTTTGATATGAATGTATTTTCAGTCTCAGCGAGCAGTCAGATCTCTCTCCATTATCTCTGTTCATGTTGGTGGAATATTCCCTTCAACCTGTCTTCACCCTGTAAGTATAATATAGTATAATATATATACAGTATATATATATATATATATATATATATATATATATATATATATATATATATATATATATATATATACATATATATATATACATATATATATATACATATATATACATATATATACATATATATATATATATATATATATATATATATATATATATACATATATATATATATATATATATATATATATTCCCTTCAACCTGTCTTCATCCTGTAAGTATCTTGTTTAATGAAGCATAGCGTTAGTTCATGCAGGGTTAGGGTCACGGGAGTTGCTGATTGATTAATTACCTTTTTTTGTGCTGTTAGAATCAAGCAGCCAGGCCACGCCCATTTTGGAGGTCATGTGACCGGGGAGTCGTCTATGAAGACGACCAGCGATGTGGGCACTCTGCTGGACTTCACCTTTAAGGTTCAGTTATTACATCACCTTTAAACATGTTACTGTACCTTTAAAGAGTCACTGTACCTTTAAATACATCACCAGCGAAGTGGGCCCCCTGCTGGACTTCACCTTTAAGGTTCACCTTTAAATATGTCACCTCACCTTTAAATATGTTACTGTCCCTTTAAATATGTTACAGTACCTTTAAATACATGGCCAGCGATGTGGGCACTCTGCTGGACTTCACCTTTGAGGTTGAATTATTATGTGTAAATATGTTACTGCACCTTTAAATATGTTACTGTACCTTTAAATACATGGCCAGCGATGTGGGCACTCTGCTGGACGAGGTTGAATTATTATGTGTAAATATGTTACTGTACCTTTAAATATGTTGTTTCCTGATAAACAGGAAGTCGATGGTTTGTGTTTCCTGATAAATAAGAAGTAGATGGTTTGTGTTTCCTGATAAACAAGAAGTTGATGGCTTGTGTTTCCTGATAAACAGGAAGTTGATGGCTTGTGTTTCCTGATAAACAGGAAGTAGATGGTTTTTGTTTCCTGATAAACAAGAAGTTGATGGTTTGTGTTTCCTGATAAACAAGAAGTTGATGGCTTGTGTTTCCTGATAAACAAGAAGTAGATGGTTTGTGTTTCCTGATAAACAAGAAGTAGATGGTTTGTGTTTCCTGATAAACAAGAAGTTGATGGTTTGTGTTTCCTGATAAACAAGAAGTTGATGGCTTGTGTTTCCTGATAAAGAAGAAGTTGATGGCTTGTGTTTCCTGATAAACAGGAAGTTGATGGTTTGTGTTTCCTGATAAACAGGAAGTTGATGGCTTGTGTTTCCTGATAAACAGGAAGTTGATGGCTTGTGTTTCCTGATAAACAAGAAGTAGATGGTTTGTGTTTCCTGATAAACAGGAAGTTGATGGCTTGTGTTTCCTGATAAACAAGAAGTTGATGGCTTGTGTTTCCTGATAAACAGGAAGTTGATGGCTTGTGTTTCCTGATAAACAGGAAGTTGATGGCTTGTGTTTCCTGATAAACAAGAAGTTGATGGCTTGTGTTTCCTGATAAACAGGAAGTAGATGGTTTGTGTTTCCTGATAAACAAGAAGTTGATGGCTTGTGTTTCCTGATAAACAGGAAGTTGATGGCTTGTGTTTCCTGATAAACAGGAAGTAGATGGTTTGTGTTTCCTGATAAACAGGAAGTAGATGGTTTGTGTTTCCTGATAAACAGGAAGTTGATGGCTTGTGTTTCCTGACAAACAGGAAGTTGATGGCTTGTGTTTCCTGATAAACAGGAAGTTGATGGCTTGTGTTTCCTGTCAGGTGGAGATATTGGGGAAGCCGCTGGGCGACCTGGGCTACCTGGAGGTGGAATTTGATTGGCCGTGGGAGGCGTCCAATGGGAAGTGGCTGCTGTACCTGACAGAAATCCGATTGAACGGGACCTCCGAGCCACGCTGCGTTCCGCCCGGTGACATCATCAACCCTCTGAACCTCGTGGTAACCATGGCAACCTCGTAGAGTCATGCTTTTTATATTAATAAATGTTAATTAATAACACATATAAATGTTTATTACAGATAACGTTACAAAGTAACACGTTACTGTAACAAAACTACGTTCTTTGGTAACTAGAAATGTAACTAGTTACTTTTTCCCAGTACGGTAACACGTTTTATTACATGGCTTGGTTGAATGCTTGATTCTGATTGGTCAATCACTGAATTCAGTGGTATGTTATTTCTGGATTGACTGAGTTTAAAGGTTTCATGACATTCAGTTTTACAAAACGTTAAAAGTCTTCATCATGGTCTTTCAAACGTGTATTCAAATGTTTTAACTGAAAGATCCACTCCAGTGAGCCGTTTTTTTTCTCTCTGATTTCTAAAGCCTTTTCAACTGCGATGAAAAAAAATAATCTTTGCCTGCAGGTGTCGCTGTTGAGGGATTTTGCCTGTCAATCATCGCCTCTGCTCCGCCCCCCCCTTCCCCCCCCAAAGAAATGATAGGGGAGGGGAGGGGCAGGGAGGAGAGGGGGTGGGATTAAGGGACATCAAAGTCCAGGGGCCAATCCCAGCACTTCTTTTAGCCTAATTATTCAGAAAACCCCAGACCACAGAAAGTGCACAGAATGTTCAAAGTTCAGTTTTTTTGGGTGCAATTGAAGTAATACCCCCCCCCCCCCCCTTAAAGTAACACTGTTTATACTGTCATGTAATTCATCAATGCATTTATTTTTCTCTTCAGTTGTCAGAGGGGGAGGGGCCAGAGGGGGAGGGGCCGGGCAGGGTCAGAAGAAGCATGGAGGAGGAAAGGAGAGAGAAAAGGAAAACCCAGTCTTCCATCAGCCTGCAGGGAGCGCCCAAGAGCACGCACACACTGGTACACACACACACACACACACACACACACACACACACACACACACACACACACACACACACACACACACACACACACACACACACACACACACACACACACGTATGTCTGTATGTCTTATTGTGTATGCGGGTGTGT
The DNA here is from genome assembly GCF_963280865.1 of Gymnoscopelus braueri. NCBI lineage: Eukaryota > Metazoa > Chordata > Actinopteri > Myctophiformes > Myctophidae > Gymnoscopelus > Gymnoscopelus braueri. The sequence continues at coordinate 78,316 of NW_027660952.1, read as the reverse complement.
GTGTGTGTGTGTGTGTGTGTGTGTGTGTGTGTGTGTGTGTGTGTGTGTGTGTGTGTGTGTGTGTGTGTGTGTGTGGGGGTGGGTGTGTGTGTGTGTGTGTGTGTGTGTGTGTGTGTGTGTGTGTGTGTGTGTGTGTGTGTGTACATAATGGTATATATGTGTGTGTAGGACTGTGTACAGGGCATGGTGAGGTGTGTGAAGTTCATCTGTCCTCTGATCAACATGAAGAACACAGCGAGCCTGTCTGTCAGCGCACGGCTCTGGAACGCTACTCTGATAGAGGTCTGTCTGTCTGTCTGTCTGTCTGTCTGTCTGTCTGTCTGTCTGTCTGCCTGTCTGCCTGTCTGTCTGTCTGTCTGCCTGCTGCTATGTGGACCTACCTTATGTCTAAGTGTGTGTGTGTGTGTGTGTGTGTGTGTGTGTGTGTGTGTGTGTGTGTGTGTGTGTGTGTGTGTGTGTGTGTGTGTGTGTGTGTGTGTGTGTGTGTGTGTGTAGGATTATGCTGAGTCATGGAAGGTAACAGTAGGAGGACAGGCGTCTCTTAAACTGGTCACACACAAACCTGCCATCAAGATGGACACTATTACAACACAGGTAACCTGTCTGTCTGTCTGTCTGTCTGTCTGTCTGTCTGTCTGTCTGTCTGTCTGTCAGACAAACAGACAACAATGGAAATATGAAATTATGATTAATCAATCAATCAATTAGATTAAATGACATGTTACTGTAGTTCAGTGTATTGTTATCATTTCTATTGTTATATTGTATTGTTTCAGTTCAGTGTACTGTTGGAGCCAGAGGGTGGAGGTGTGATGGAGAACAGCGCCCCCCTGTGGATCTACCTGCTGTCCGTCCTGTGTGGAGTTCTGCTGCTGGCTGCCCTCTGGTGGCTGCTGTGGAAGGTACAGCACACACACACACACACACACACACACACACACACACACACACACACACACACACACACACACACACACACACACACACACACACACACACACACACACACACACACACACACACACACACAAAAGATTTTAAAAAATACAACAAAATAAAACAGTCAAGTAGTTTTGAGCCTTACTTCCTGGTTGTTCAGTGTAGTTTATAGTCTTACTTCCTGGTTGTTCAGTGTAGTTTATAGTCTTACTTCCTGGTTGTTCAGTGTAGTTTATAGTCTTACTTCCTGGTTGTTCAGTGTAGTTTATAGTCTTACTTCCTGGTTGTTCAGTGTAGTTTATAGTCTTACTTCCTGGTTGTTCAGTGTAGTTTATAGTCTTACTTCCTGGTTGTTCAGTGTAGTTTATAGTCTTACTTCCTGGTTGTTCAGTGTAGTTTATAGTCTTACTTCCTGGTTGTTCAGTGTAGTTTATAGTCTTACTTCCTGGTTGTTCAGTGTGGATTTTAGCCAAGAGGAAAATAGCAAGAGTCACCATCTCAGGTTTACTTCCTGTATCTGTGTGACGTAGGTAGACACGCCTTTTTAGGAGACAGGAAGCAGGTTGGAGTCTATTCTCCATTCTAAGAGTGAACGTCAACACAGTTTCTGAAGCATTTATTATTGTGGGATCGCTTTAGCGATCACACTAATGTTATCTTCACTATTTATTATTATTATTATTGGGTCATTTCAATGGAGAAATCCCATTTAGTGATGTCATAATGCATAATGCCATTCCAGTGACGTGATAATACTGATGTCATTGTATTATGACCCTACTATAACACTATCAATACTCAATACCAGCAACAGTCTTAGCGATCCCACACTGTTTCTTCGACTTTATTATCAACATTTCTCTGTCCCAGCAACACACTCTCGCGGGATCTAGCACCAGTAAACATAGATCTATAACACCAGTAAACATAGATCTATAGCACCAGTAAATATAGATCTATAACACCAGTAAACATAGATCTATAACACCAGTAAACATAGATCTATAACACCAGTAAACATAGATCTATAACACCAGTAAACATAGATCTATAGCACCAGTAAATATAGATCTATAACACCAGTAAACATAGATCTATAACACCAGTAAACATAGATCTATAACACCAGTAAACATAGATCTATAACACCAGTAAACATAGATCTATAGCACCAGTAAACATAGATCTATAACACCAGTAAACATAGATCTATAACACCAGTAAACAGAATCATTGGACGTTCGTAAGATTGGCCGTCAGACACCGGCGCCCACTTAGGAGACCATTTGTAGGATAGATTTGAGCATTATTTCCTGGTTGTTCAGTGTAGTTTTTAGTCTTATTTCCTGGTTGTTCAGTGTAGTTTATAGTCTTATTTCCTGGTTGTTCAGTGTAGTTTTTAGTCTTATTTCCTGGTTGTTCAGTGTAGTTTTTAGTCTTATTTCCTGGTTGTTCAGTGTAGTTTTTAGTCTTATTTCCTGGTTGTTCAGTGTAGTTTATAGTCTTATTTCCTGGTTGTTCAGTGTAGTTTTTAGTCTTATTTCCTGGTTGTTCAGTGTAGTTTTTAGTCTTATTTCCTGGTTGTTCAGTGTGGGTTCTTCAGGAGAGCCAGCACCAGAGAGCTGTTTGAGGCCCAGGTCCACAGAGCCAGGATGAAGAGCCAGCCCTCCCAGGCTGACCGGCTGACCAATGAGCACTGAGGCTGTCTTCTGTAAGGACTGAATGACTGATTCACTGACTGACTGACTGACTGACTGACTGACTGACTGACTGACTGACTGACTGACTGATTGATTCACTGCGACTGACTGACTGATTCACTGTGAGTGACTGACTGATTCACTGTGACTGACTGACTGACTGCTGACTGTGAGATTCAATTCATAGAGGTCTCGCAGGTAGTTTGTGGTATTACCTGTGTAGGCCCTATAAAGAGAAGATGCATTCACCATCTGTTTTGAATAAGGGGTGTCATGTTTTGCAATTAATTAAACTTACATAGACTATTTCTGTTATTAAGGCTTTGTGATTTCTATTTAAAATAAAGTATAGTTTTGGACCATGACGGAGGCGCGCCGACTCAGCAGACCTTGAGGCCAAGGAGTCGCGCCCGAGCGCCTCCAGTCGCGAGTGCCCACGACGACCGGCCGATGGTCTGCTAGTCGACTAAGCGCCGTCCGAGTTATGTACCGATAGGCACAGAATCGTAAATAATATTGGTGGGGACTGCGTTTGCCCCACTGACTGCGTAATTAAACTTACATAGACTATTTCTGTTTTTAAGGGTTTGTGATTTCTATTTGACTGTGCAGGGCAGAGGCGTCTAATCTCTGAGTTAGGGTAACCGCATACCCTCGGATTTAAAACTATTTCCACTATTTCTTATTTCCATTTAAAGATGTGTTTACACTATATTTTATAACTAAGGGATAGATGCTAAAAAGTTACAGGCTTGGAACCCAGTTAGCATATCAACAGTTCTGATGTTCACACCTCCATTTTGGAAGACAATTAGCTCCCTGTTGATGGCCCAATTGCTGATGGCTCTTGGTGTCGATGTGTCTTCATTAATATTCTCACTAACTCAACAATGAGATCTCCCACTCAACTCTGTGGTTTGATGTAGGTGATCAACTCCATTGTTTAGGTTAGTGAGAATGTGTGAAGAGTTTCAGTTCTGTTGGGCAGTTTAAAAGTTTAAACCCCCTGGATATTTTGTGCTAAGTCTTGCAATCCATTCTTTTTCATGGAATCTTCTCTGTCCAATTGTCCAGCGGTCATTGTATTCCAGACCGCATACCTTTATAGCATCAATTCCATGTGTCATAAAGTGTTGAACAATTAATAAATGGGTATCTTTTTCATTATTAATGGTATATCTATGTTGGCTTATTCTATTTGCTATGGAGTTGCTCGTCTCTCCTACATACTGTAATCCACACACTTGGCAAGTAATCAGATAAACACAATTTCTGGTGTTGTGATGTGATGTTCTGTCTTAGGCTAATTATATTTTTGTTTGTCCTGTTTTTAACAGTTTGTTTCGGGCTAAAGTAGTTAGGCCTTGTCCTGGCTATCTGGTTCCATGGTTTCAATTTGCTATGGACCAAGTAGTCTTTTAGGTTTTTGTTTTTCCTGTAGGCCGAAATTATGTTAAAGTCCTGTAAGAGGTCCGCTCCCCTGTTTTCAAAATTTATTTTGATGGCTCTGTTTGCCAATAAACTTTGGCTAGAAAATGTGGTTACTAATGCTAGTGTGGGTTTCTCATTCCTTACCTTCACTTCCTGGAACGTGTTGTATGCTTTCCTGAGAAATGTTCTTGTATATCCACGTTTCCTTAATGCTGTGAACAGAGTCTTGTAGGCATTTTCAAAATCTGCTGCTTGTGTGCAGATTCTCTTGAAACGTAGGAGTTGTGACTTGACTATTCCTGCGAAACAATGGGTTGGATGGAAGGAAGTTTTGTGGAGCAATGCATGTGTATCAGTCTCCTTAAAAAATACCCTTAAATCCAGTTTGCCGGTGGTATTGAAGTCTTTCCATTTGAAGACCGTAACATCCAAGAAGTCAATTTGTTCTTTGTTAGTGACATATTTCACTGTTATTGAGGCATGATGTGTGTTTAAGACTTGTATGAACTGCTCAAATTCCTCTGTGGAGTGCTCAAATACTCCAAAAACATCATCTAGAAACCTAAAATAATGTGTGGGTTTGAATCTGCACTTTTTGAGTGCTGTTTCTTCCCACAATGCCAAATAAATGTTTGCATAAGATGGTGCAAATTTCTTTCCCATGGCTGTTCCACTGATCTGAAGGAAGGTTCTCCCATCAAATGTGAAATCGTTTTTGGTCAAATTTAATTCTAGCAATTTCAATAGTTCTGCGTCTGGTCTTTGTCTGTCAGGATACTTTTTAAAGATATCTCTGATTGCCTTCAGCCCCGCTACTGTGTTTATATTGGTGTACAAACTGTCAACATCTATTGAAAACAAAAATGCACCCTGAGGCACTGTGATGTTTTTTATTTTGTCAATAAAGTCATATGTATCCTTAAAGGTTTAATGACATTCACTTTTACACCACATTCAAAGTCTTTGTCCTGGTCCTTCAAAAGTGTACAAAAAGTTTTAAGTGAAAATTCCATTCCAGTGATCAATGGCAGGTGTTTTTCTCTCACATTTCTAAAGCCTTTTCAACTGCAATGAAAAAAGAAATCTTTGCCTGCGGGTGTCGCTGGTGAGGGATTTTGCCTGTCAATCATCGCCTCTGCTCCGCCCCCCCCAAAGGAAAGGATAGGGGAGGGGAGGGGCGAGGAGGAGAGTGGGCGGGATTAATCGACTGTGACCTCACTGTCGAAGGGCCAAGCTCAGATTACTTTTCAGCCTAATTATTCAGAAAACCCCAGACCACAGAAAATCCACTGAATGTTCTAAGTTCAGGTTTTTTGGGTGTAATTGAAGTCATAAAACCCCAAATAAAACATTGAAAATAAAAAAAGTGAAAATGAATGTCATGATACCTTTAATATAGCTTGGATGTTTTACAGATAGTGGGTTTAAGTAGAATTCAATAAATTCTGCTGTGGCATATGTTTCTGAGTTACAATCCGAGACGATTGGGCGAGCAGGTGGAATTTCATAAGGAATAGTCCAGGTACTCGGGTCCTTGTGGATTTTGGGTAAAAGATAGAGAATTCTAGCTCTTGGGGAATTTTCGCCCCGTAGGTATTTCTCTTGTTTTTGGTCTATAAACTTTTTCTCTCTTAATTCGGTGATGATTTCCCCAACTTCTATTGCTGTTTGTTCAAAAATGGGTGCCTCCAATTCCACATAGTGATTTGAGTTATTCAACTGTCTTAAACCCTCAAAAACATATTGTTGTCTGTCCAAAATGACTATACGACTCCCTTTGTCTGCAGGCTTAATCACAATGTCCTGGTTGTTAGCTAATGATCTTAGAGCTCTCACCTGATCTGTTGTGATGTTGTTTTTGACTGACTGACTGACTGATTCACTGACTGACTGACTGACTGATTCACTGACTGACTGACTGACTGACTGACTGACTGATTCACTGTGACTGACTGACTGACTGATTCACTGACTGACTGATTCACTTTGACTGACTGACTGACTGATTCACTGTGACTGACTGACTGACTGACTGACTGACTGACTGACTGCTGACTATGAGATTCAATTCAAAGAGGCCTCACAGGTAGTTTGTGGTACTATCTGTGTAGGCCCTATAAAGAGAAGGTGCATTCGCCATCTGTTTTGAATAAGGGGTGTCATGTTTTGCAATTAATTAAACTTACATAAACTATTTATGTCATTAAAGCTTTGTGAGTTCCATTTAAAATAAAGTTGACCATGACAGAGGCGCGCCGACTCAGCAGACCTTGAGGCCGAGGAGTCGCGCCCGAGCGCCTCCAGGCGCGAGTGCCCGCGGCGACCGGCCGATGGTCTGCTAGTCGACTCAGCGCCGTCCGAGTTATGTACCGATAGGCACAGAATCGTAAATAACATTGGTGGGGACTGCGTTTGCCCCACTGACTGTGTAATTAAACCTACATAGACTATTTCTGTTTTAAAGGTTTGTGATTTCTATTTGACTGTGCAGGGCAGAGGCGTCAATTCTCTGAGTCATGGTAACAGCATACCCTCGGATTTAAAATTATTTCCACTATTTCTTAATTCCATTTAAAGATGTGTTTACATTATATGCTATAAGGTTACAAGCTTGGAATCCAGTTAGCATATCTACAGTTCTGCTGTTCACACCTCCATTTTGGAAGACAATGAGCTCCCTGTTGATGGCCCAATTGCTGATGGCTCTTGGTATCAATGTGTCTTCATTAATATTCTCACTAACTCAACAATGAGATCTCCCACTCAACTCTGTGGTTTGATGTAGGTGATCAACTCCATTGTTTAGTTTAGTGAGAATTTGTGAAGGGTTTGAGTTCTGTTGGGCAGTTTAAAAGTTTAAACCACCTGGATATTTTGTGCTAAGTCTTGTGATCCATTCTTTTTCATGGAATCTTCTCTGTCCAATTGTCCAGCGGTCATTGTATTCCAAGCCACATACCTTTATAGCCTCAATTCCATGTGTCATAAAGTGTTGAACAATTAACAAATGGGTATCCTTTTCATTATTAATGGTATATTTATGTTGGCTTATTCTAATTGCTATGGAGTTGCTCGTCTCTCCTACATATTGTAATCCACATACTTGGCAAGTAATCAGATAAACACAATTTCTGGTGTTGTATGTGATGTTCTGTCTTAGGATAATTATATTTTTGTTTGTCCTGTTTTTAACAGTTTGTTTTGGGCTAAAGTAGTTAGGCCTTGTCCTAATTATCTGGTTCCATGGTTTCAATTTGCTGTGGACCAAGTGGTCTTTTAAGTTTTTGTTTCTCCTGTAGGCCGAGATTATGTTGAAGTTCTGTAAGAGGTCCCCTCCCCTGTTTTCAAAATTTCTTTTGATGGCTCTGTTTGCCAGTAAACTTTGGCTAGAAAATGTGGTTACTAAAGCTAGTGTGGGTTTCTCATTCCTTACTTTCACTTCCTGGAACGTGTTGTATGCTTTCCTGAGAAATGTTCTTGTATATCCACGTTTCCTTAATGCTGTGAACAGAGTCTTGTAGGCTTTTTCAAAATCTGCTGCTTGTGTGCAGATTCTTTTGAAACGTAGGAGCTGTGACTTGACTATTCCTGCGAAACAATGGGTTGGGTGGAAGGATGTTTTGTGGAGCAATGCATGTGTATCCGTCTCCTTAAAAAATACCCTTAAATCCAGTTTGCCGGTGGTATTGAAGTCTTTTCCTTTGAAGACTGTAACATCCAGGAAGTCAATATGTTCTTTGTTAGTGACATATTTCACTGTTATTGAGGCATGATGTGTGTTTAGGATTTGGATGAACAGCTCAAATTCCTCTGTGGAGTGCTCAAAAACTCCAAAAATATCATCTAGAAACCTGAAATAATGTGTGGGTTTGAATCTGCACTTTTTGAGTGCGGTTTCTTCCCACAAAGCCAAATAAATGTTGGCATAAGATGGTGCAAATTTCTTTCCCATGGCTGTTCCACTGATTTGAAGGAAGGTTTTCCCATCAAATGTGAAATCGTTTTTGGTCAAATTTAATTCTAGCAATTTCAATAGTTCTGCGTCTGGTCTTTGCCTGTCAGGGTACTTTATAAAGATATCTCTGATTGCGCCACTGTGTTTATATTGGTGTACAAACTGTCAACATCTATTGAAAACAAAATGGCCCCCTGAGGCACTGCGATGTTTTTTATTTTATCAATAAAGTCATATGTATCCTTAATGTAGCTTGGATGTTTTACAGATAGTGGGTTTAAGTAGAATTCAATAAATTCTGCTGTGGCATATGTTTCTGAGTTACAATCCGAAACAATTGGGCGACCAGGTGGAATTTCATAAGGAATAGTCCATGTACTAGGGTCCTTGTGGATTTTGGGTAAAAGGTAGAGAATTCTAGCTCTTGGGGAATTTTCGCCCCGTAGGTACTTCTCTTGTTTCTGATCTATACATTTTTTCTTTCTTAATTCGGTGATGATACCCCCAACTTCTATTGCTGTTTGTTTAAAAATGGGTGCCTCCAACTCCACATAGTGATTTGAGTTATTCAACTGTCTTAAACCCTCAAAAACATATTGTTGTCTGTCCAAAATGACTATACGGCTCCCTTTGTCTGCAGGCTTAATCACAATGTCCTGGTTGTTAGCTAATGATCTTAGAGCTCTCACCTGATCTGTTGTGATGTTATTTTTTTCTCTCAGGTGTCCTGGTACATTTTGTACTGTGGCTCTGTCCATCTGGATCAATTGTTTTAGGTTGTCCGGTATTTTGTCCTCGTCTGGTTCCCAGTATGATGGAAGGTGGAAGCGCGGAATTTCCGTGTTGTTTCCAACTCCAAAATGTGTAGCTAATTTGAGTCTGCGATGGTATTTTGACACATCTATTCTCAAGCTTTGTGATTGTTGTTTGTAGATGTCCAGGGTGGGGACGAATGACAAACCTTTTTCCAAAAGTGTTTTCTGGTGTTCGTTTGGTCGGAAAAAATGAGACAGATTAATTATATCCGACTCCATAAGGCCCTGCCGGTTTGAGCTGTCGGGCCGTATTAGTTTAAAGAGTTGAGCCAGTGCTGTAGCATCAGTTTGGCTGTGTCTTCTTCCCAGTGGACGTTGTCTGATCCTGTTTTGAAGTGGGTTGCGGGCAATTTTGGGAGGTGGGGCTCTTTCTTTATTTCTTCATTTAGGCTTATCAGAATATTCTTCGGGTCAGTTCCTAGGCTTTCTGAGTAGTTGATTAGTGCTATGCGTCTGTCTGCGCAGGGGAATTGTTTTTTGGCTGTTGTGCGGAGTTTCTTCAAGGCTGTGTGGCTTGTTTTTCTAGTTCTTTGGTTCTTGTTGTTAATTCCCACCGAGATGATGAGGTGTGTGGCCGTCTCATTTTTCTCAGCCTTGCTCAGGACTGTTTCGGCCCATTCCAGGTTCATTCCAGAGTAGGATTCTATCTGGACTCTGTCATCTGTGATTGTTGGGATTCGAGACAGGTTGGAGTCTCCAATTATGATGATGTCTCGGTTTGGTACTAATCTCCATTTCTGTTTGTTTTCCTTTTTTCCGCCTCTCCAGTGGCGTGGTATTCTTGGTGCTGTCGCGTTGGTTTCTTCTCGTGCTGGGGCCTCCCTCTGTGTAGTAGTGTCTTCGGTAGGTCCCTCTGGTATTGTCTGGTTCCCTTCACTGTTCCTCCTCTCCTGGGTTGTCCTCTGGGGTGTGTCTCTGGGTGGTGTAGTTTGCCTCCTGGTGGGATTTTCCCTCTGTGGTTTGGGTGTGTTTCTTGGGTTCTGTTGTTCTTCTGTGTTTCTCTCTGGAGGATATGTGGTTCTGTTAGGGTGCTTCTGTTTCCTTTGGTTTCCATTCCGTCCAACATGTGCCCATGGCTCCTCGGGTGTTCTGTTGCTTGTTGTAGGTAGGTCTGGGAACTCTTCCTGTGTTAGTTCTCCTGGGCCCTGTGTTGTTGCTCCTATGGTCCCCATTCCTCCAGTTGGGTCTTCTCTGGGTTCTCCCGTGCCTGGGTTGCCTGTAGAGGGAGAAGAGGGAGGGGAGGATGGGGGTGGGGGAGGACGGGGGACCTGTGGTGTAGGGTGTGTTGTGGTGTGTGTTTTTGTGCTATATAATTCTATTACTGCTGCACGGGCTAAGCCCAGTGTCTTCTCTGTTAGGCGCCTTCCTAGATTTTTTCTTGCCCATTTAGTGGCAATGGAGAAGGCCCTGTCGTATTCCCGTGTTAAGCACTGGGATAGGTCCTTTTTTGTGTTTTCAATCAATGTGTTAAAGTGTTCTATTAATATTAACAAAGTGGTGTAAGACCAATTCTTTGCACTTCCTTGTAGTAGCAGTAAAGTTCTCTCTGTTGGTTTTGCTGGTTTTATAAAATCCATCAGGTCTTGTTCTTTTCTAGCAATACTCTCTGGGTATTTGTCTATGTTTACATTCTGTGAATGGTGTAGTGCGACAATCAAATTGTTTATCCCTCTAATTGATTTGTGAAAATCATTGTTTCTCTCTCCATGTGGTGTGTGTATGTAGGTTTGTCTGTGCCTACCTACCTGGCTTACCTGGTTTGGTTCCATATCCCTCCTGGGTCTGTGGTTGTTCCTGGTTTCTCCATCTGGTCTGGCTCTTTCCCGCCAGGCCTGTCCTTGTTCATGGGTCCGTCGGTTCATTCTCAAATGCATAAACGTTTTCGTACTGTTTATTGTACTTCATCAGATGCGATTCTCCGGGTGAGAATGAATTCCTGTGTCTTCTTTCCTGTATTTATGTGTTTCTGTTGTGGGTGTGGCTTCTCTGTGGCCACTGTCCTCATTGGTTGGTGCTGTTGATGGCCCATCCTGCTGGGGCCCTTTGATGACTCATGTGCCTGTTTTAGGCCTGTTCATGTTCAGGCATGTTTCTCTGTTCCATATGTATGGTCTATTCTTTGTGTTGAATCTTTGTTTATATATATGTATAAACATGGTTAGGTTTTTAGGAAATGTTATAAACATTTTGCAAGCATGAATATACCTCCATGCTTGCAAATGTGCATAACTAAAGTTTGCTTTAGATGACTCCCCTCACAAAATCAGAGGTACTAGCTTGACTGACTGCTGACTATGAGATTCAATTCAAAGAGGCCTCACAGGTAGTTTGTGGTACTATCTGTGTAGGCCCTATAAAGAGAAGGTGCATTCGCCATCTGTTTTGAATAAGGGGTGTCATGTTTTGCAATTAATTAAACTTACATAAACTATTTATGTTATTAAAGCTTTGTGAGTTCCATTTAAAATAAAGTTGACCATGACAGAGGCGCGCCGACTCAGCAGACCTTGAGGCCGAGGAGTCGCGCCCGAGCGCCTCCAGGCGCGAGTGCCCGCGGCGACCGGCCGATGGTCTGCTAGTCGACTCAGCGCCGTCCGAGTTATGTACCGATAGGCACAGAATCGTAAATAACATTGGTGGGGACTGCGTTTGCCCCACTGACTGTGTAATTAAACCTACATAGACTATTTCTGTTTTAAAGGTTTGTGATTTCTATTTGACTGTGCAGGGCAGACTGACTGACTGACTGATTCACTGACTGACTGACTGACTGACTGACTGACTGATTCACTGACTGACTGACTGACTGACTGACTGACTGACTGATTCACTGTGACTGACTGTCTGACTGACTGATTCACTGACTGACTGATTCACTTTGACTGACTGACTGATTCACTTTGACTGACTGCTGACTGAGATTCAATTCATAGAGGTCTCACAGGTAGTTTGTGGTATTACCTGTGTAGGCCCTATAAAGAGAAGAATGCATTCGCCATCTGTTTTGAATAAGGGGTGTCATGTTGTGCAATTAATTAAACTTACATAGACTATTTCTGTTATTAAGGCTTTGTGATTTCTATTTGACTGATTTGTACTGATTCACTGTGACTGACTGACTGACTGACTGACTGACTGACTGACTGATTCACTGACTGACTGACTGACTGACTGACTGATTCACTATGAGTGACTGACTGACTGACTGATTCACTGACTGACTGACTGATTCACTGACTGACTGACTGACTGATTGATTCACTGTGAGTGACTGACTGACTGATTCACTGACTGACTGACTGACTGACTGATTCACTGTGACTGACTGACTGACTGACTGACTGACTGACTGATTCACTGTGACTGACTGTCTGTCTGTCTGTCTGTCTATTTGTCTGTCTGCATCACAAATTCTTGTGGAAATTCCTTATTTACCAAACTCCAATCCCAAATGTGTGTGAAGCCTGACATCTAGTGGTTAAAGAGCTTTATTACATCAAAGAAGACAATAAATCTCAATAAGAACTAAATGTGTTTTCCAGATATGTGGAACATAAAAACTGAACGTTTAGTTGTTATTCTAGCAGTTTGTTCAGATATGTGGAACATAAAAACTGAACATTTAGTTGTTATTCTAGCAGTTTGTTCAGATATGTGGAACATAAAAACTGAACGTTTAGTTGTTATTCTAGCAGTTTGTTCTAAAAAATTAAAAGCATTTAGTTAAGATTCTAGGAATCACAACGCGTGTTGAATCTCCACGTTCTCCACGAAGATGATAGACACCGTCACAGCAGTCAAGTCTATTGAAGATGAATTAATCTTGACATACGTCCTCGAATTTTTGTCAGGCTTAAGACACATGTTTGGTTTTTGGTTACTCTAAACCCTAAACACTAAACGATGATCTTGCTCCGTCCGTCCATCTCTAGCTGTTGGTCCAGTGCCTTGGACTGGCTGACTGATTAACCGACTGCCTTGTATTTTTCTTCCAACATTCTGTCCGTCCTTCCAGTTCAACACACAACCTGCTCTAGTCTTTTCACTAGTGTGTTCACTACTCTGTTCACTAGTCTGTTCACTACTCTGTTCACTAGTGTGTTCACTACTCTGTTCACTACTCTGTTCACTACTCTGTTCACTACTCTGTTCACTAGTGTGACATTAACGTTCCAGTGACAATAACAAAGCATGATATTGTCGCAATTACATTAGTTTTTTCTGAATCACGTCACTAAACTGACAGAATGTTTAGTGAATGTGTGTGTGTGTGTGTGTGTGTGTGTGTGTGTGTGTGTGTGTGTGTGTGTGTGTGCGTGTGCGTGTGTGCGTATGTCAGTGTGGTTTCTTCCAGAGGGGCGTGGCTTTGCACCAGGGCACGGTGGCGGGGAAGAATCATTGTACCGCCGACGGCTTCCTCATCCAGGACGACATCACTTCCTCCACAAACAGGAAGCGGAAGCAAAACAAATGGATCACCACCTGGTCTGAGACCTGCTAGTCTTGCGTAGCCAGACAACTATTCCACAATCTCTGAATGCTATATAGAGTCTGGAACTACACCTCCTGTTATATAGAGTCTGGAACTACACCTCCTGAATGTTATGTAGAGTCTAGAACTACACCTCCTGTTATATAGAGTCTGGAACTACACCTCCTGTTATATAGAGTCTGGAACTGCACCTCCTGTTATATAGAGTCTGGAACTACACCTCCTGTTATATAGAGTCTGGAACTATACCTCCTGAATGCTATATAGAGTCTGGAACTACACCTCCTGTTATATAGAGTCTGGAACTACACCTCCTGTTATATAGAGTCTGGAACTGCACCTCCTGTTATATAGAGTCTGGAACTACACCTCCTGTTATATAGAGTCTGGAACTACACCTCCTGAATGCTATATAGAGTCTAGAACTACACCTCCTGAATGCTATATAGAGTCTGGAACTACACCTCCTGAATGTTATATATAGTCTGGAACTACACCTCCTGAATGTTATATAGAGTCTGGAACTACACCTCCTGAATGTTATATAGAGTCTGGAACTACACCTCCTGAATGCTATATAGAGTCTGGAACTACACCTCCTGAATGTTATATAGAGTCTGGAACTACACCTCCTGAATGTTATATAGAGTCTGGAACTACACCTCCTGAATGTTATATAGAGTCTAGAACTACACCTCCTGAATGTTATATAGAGTCTGGAACTACACCTCCTGAATGTTATATAGAGTCTGGAACTACACCTCCTGAATGTTATATAGAGTCTGGAACTACACCTCCTGAATGTTATATAGAGTCTGGAACTACACCTCCTGAATGCTATATAGAGTCTGGAACTACACCTCCTGAATGTTATATAGAGTCTGGAACTACACCTCCTGAATGTTATATAGAGTCTGGAACTACACCTCCTGAATGTTATATAGAGTCTGGAATTACACCTCCTGAATGTTATATAGAGAGAGTCTGGTAATCTCTCAAGAACAGATCCATCGCTGTGCTTGAATCTGTCGGTAGCCGTGTTGAGAACCCATGCATATTGGCTACACGTGGTCGTGCCATCAGATCAGGAAGCAGGCCGCGCTTTACCCAATCAAATGTAGTGGGCGAGATTTACATGTGTGCGGCTCGTTCCCCACTGGAAACAAACCGAAACTCATTTAACAATAGCGTCCTCGGAGCCGACAAAACCACGGAAAGCATTTTAACTTGCTCTTTCATCATAGAAACAAGTGGGCTTCTAAACGATCCATGTTCTTTGGGAGAAATGGTGTTAGTGTTCCGTGGAGAAATATTGTTAGTGGGAATGAAAATATAGTCACACCACCGGAAGTGGAAGGCTGAAGGCAGACCAAAACCCCGGTTTCCCTGAGTCCTCCGTACAGCTCTGCCCAGAGTCAAATGAATAAGTGAAAAACAGCAGAGGGCGTTGTTTTTCCTATTTATTTGACGATGGGTTCCCAGATTGAGAGTCTGGAACTACACCTCCCGAAATCCGTTCACGAAAATATATTTTTAAAATATATTTACATTTTATTTTTTAATTTAATTTCTGATAAGCAGCAAGATAAATATACTGAGGATTTTGATTTCTATCAGGATACATTTGTGCGACTGTAAAGACGAAACGGAAGTGGGGAGGAGGCTTCACATCCGCTTTATATTCTAATCAAGATCAGAGCTTCAGAGTCCCAGACTGTATGACCGGGAACATTAGAACATTGTGGGAGAGAACAGTCTGGCCACGCGAGACTAGAGACCTACTGATACCTACCGTGATACCTGATACCTACACGTTCCAACACTCTGTCTGAGACCTACTGAGACCTACTGATACCTACTGATACCAACGGGCCACGTTCCAACACTCTGTCTGAGACCTACTGAGACCTGCTGATACCTACCGTGATACCTGATACCTACACGTTCCAACACTCTGTCTGATACCTACTGATACCTACAGGCCACGTTCCAACACTCTGTCTCAGACCTACTGAGACCTACCGGCCACGTTCCAATACTCTGTCTGAGACCTACTGATACCTACAGGCCACGTTCCAATACTCTGTGTGAGACCTACTGAGACCTACCGGCCACGTTCCAATACTCTGTCTGAGACCTACTGATACCTACAGGCCACATTCCAATACTCTGTCTGAGACCTACGGGCCACGTTCCAACACTCTGTCTGAGACCTACTGAGACCTACTGATACCTACAGGCCACGTTCCAATACTCTGTCTGAGACCTACGGGCCACGTTCCAATACTCTGTCTGAGACCTACGGGCCACATTCCAATACTCTGTCTGAGACCTACTGATCCCTAAATGCTAACATGCTGTTATCTGACCCATTCATTACCATTAGCATTGCTACAAAATGCTATCATGCCGTTTTCTGACCCATTCATTTCCATTAGCATTGCTACAAAATGCTAACATGCTCTTATCTGACCCCATTCATTTCCATTAGCATTGCTACGAAATGCTATCATGCCGTTTTCTGACCCATTCATTTCCACTAGCATTGCTACAAAATGCTAACATGCTCTTATCTGACCCCATTCATTTCCACTAGCATTGCTACAAAATGCTAACATGCTGTTATCTGACCCCATTCATTTCCACTAGCATTGCTACAAAATGCTAACATGCTGTTATCTGACCCCATTCATTTCCACTAGCATTGCTACAAAATGCTAACATGCTGTTATCTGACCCCATTCAAAATGATCATAATTATTACAGTAAAATGATGTTTGTATTTACATATATTTTGATATTTTTGTTGTATAATTTGTATAATATCACGTTTTATAAATATTAAAGTATAAATGTCACGTCTTATATTAAAGTATATATGTCATGTTTTATAAATATTAAACAACGTTAATATAATCTCATGTTGTTTATTGTGGATACTGTTGCCTCAGCTAGTCTTAGGGTTTGGCTGCTGTGTTAAAGTGACTTATTTTAGAAAGGCCATTAAATGGGGGTCCGTAGCCCTAATGCATGTCAAACTGGGGGTCCTTGAAAATAAAATGGTTGAGAATCACTCGTAGGACCGTAAAGATCTTCTCTAATGGGGGTCCCTGGCATATCTTTTCAAATGGGGGTCCGCGGGCCAATAAGTGTCAATTTGGGGGTCCTTGACATGGAAAAGTTTGAGAACCACTCTGTCATATAGTCTGGTTGGTTAGTTAACCACGGTCACTATTCACTTTATTTATTACAATTTAAACATTTACAGCAGTGGTTTTGAACCTTTCTCATGCCAAGGACCCCTACATTGATATACATTTGGCCGCGGACCCCCGTCTCAAAATGTTTTGTGTCAGGGACCCCCTCGAGGACCACTGGTTGAGAACCACTGATTTACAATGTAAGCATTAATGACATGCAGATGCTCTTTATCCAGAGTGACTTACAGTAAGATAAGATGTTTATTGTCACATTTTGCTTCATTACAAACCAACAGATTAAATATTAAATAACATAATAATTACAAACCAAAATATTAAATATAAAATAACATAATAATTACAAACCAACAGATTAAATATAAAATAACAATCATTACAAACCAAAAGATTAAATATAAAATAACATAATAATTACAAACCAAAAGATTAAATATAAAATAACATAATCATTACAAACCAACAGATTAAATATAAAATAACAATCATTACAAACCAAAAGATTAAATATAAAATAACATAATAATTACAAACCAAAAGATTAAATATAAAATAACATAATCATTACAAACCAACAGATTAAATATAAAATAACATAATCATTACAAACCAACAGATTAAATATAAAATAACAATCATTACAAACCAAAATATTAAATATAAAATAACATAATAATTACAAACCAACAGATTAAATATAAAATAACATAATCATTACAAACCAACAGATTAAATATAAAATAACATAATAATTACAAACCAAAAGATTAAATATAAAATAACATAATCATTACAAACCAAAAGATTAAATATAAAATAACATAATCATTACAAACCAAAAGATTAAATATAAAATAACATAATAATTACAAACCAAAAGATTAAATATAAAATAACATAATAATTACAAACCAACAGATTAAATATAAAATAACATAATAATTACAAACCAACAGATTAAATATAAAATAACATAATAATTACAAACCAACAGATTAAATATAAAATAACATAATAATTACAAACCAACAGATTAAATATAAAATAACATAATAATTACAAACCAACAGATTAAATATAAAATAACATAATAATTACAAACCAACAGATTAAATATAAAATAACATAATAATTACAAACCAACAGATTAAATATAAAATAACATAGTCATTACAAACCAACAGATTAAATATAAAATAACATAATCATTACAAACCAACAGATTAAATATAAAATAACATAATCATTACAAACCAACAGATTAAATATAAAATAACATAATCATTACAAACCAACAGATTAAATATAAAATAACATAATCATTACAAACCAACAGATTAAATATAAAATAACATAATAATTACAAACCAACAGATTAAATATAAAATAACATAATCATTACAAACCAACAGATTAAATATAAAATAACATAATAATTACAAACCAACAGATTAAATATAAAATAACATAATAATTACAAACCAACAGATTAAATATAAAATAACATAATAATTACAAACCAACAGATTAAATATAAAATAACATAATAATTACAAACCAACAGATTAAATATAAAATAACATAATCATTACAAACCAACAGATTAAATATAAAATAACATAATCATTACAAACCAACAGATTAAATATAAAATAACATAATCATTACAAACCAACAGATTAAATATAAAATAACATAATCATTACAAACCAACAGATTAAATATAAAATAACATAATCATTACAAACCAACAGATTAAATATAAAATAACATAATCATTACAAACCAACAGATTAAATATTAAATAAAAACATGAGTTTTCATGAGGATGAACCAGTTACTAGGTTGGTGTGTGTGACTCAGCACTGCCCCCTGGTGTTGAGACATGTGGAGGCATGTAGAACATGTGTCTGTTTACAGGGCTCTGCAACAGGGGGTCCTGGACCCCTAGGGGGTCCTCAGAGATACTACAGGGGGTCCGGCACCCTTAGGGGGTCCTCAGAGTTACTACAGGGGGTCCGGGACCCCTAGGGGGTCCTCAGAGATACTACAGGGGGTCCTGGACCCCTAGGGGGTCCTCAGAGATACTACAGGGGGTCCTGGACCCCTAGGAGGTCCTCAGAGTTACTACAGGGGGTCCGGGACCCCTAGGGGGTCCTCAGAGTTACTACAGAGGGTCCGGGACCCCTAGGGGGTCCTCAGAGTTACTACAGGGGGTCCGGGACCCCTAGGGGGTCCTCAGAGTTACTACAGGGGGTCCGGGACCCCTAGGGAGTCCTCAGAGTTACTACAGGGGGTCCTGGACCCCTAGGGGGTCCTCAGAGTTACTACTGGTGGTCCGCCAAATCTTTGTGATTTTTTACATTAACCACTTGAACCCAGCATCCCTATTCTGAGGAGAACTTTGGCCAAAAGTAGCAGATCTACAAGCTCACAACGCCTCGTGCTGTGAGGCGCTGTGAGCTTGTAGATCTGCTATTTTCGGCAAAAGAGGTTTGGCGTTCGTCTATGAAATCTATGAAAATACAATGTTATATCTCACAGTATGTATGTAGTGGGGGTCTGACTGGGGGTCCCTGCTTCTTCTCTCTGAAACACGTTGAAGACCCTAATATAAGATAATGATATCATGTTTAATAATTAATGTGAGTTTAGAGTGGTTGTTTGGCTCTGTGGAATGTAATATTTAATTAATGAAGATACATGTTTGAAAGATGTGTTAAAATAGTTTTTAAAAAGGACAGTTGCTGTAGTTTGAACTTCTTTGGTTCAAATGACTTCCATGATTTCTGATTCAATTTTAAACTTCGTTCAATAATTTAATTGGAAAATTGCAGGCTAGCCTAGCTGTCACTGTCAGGTGGAATGTAGCCCTGGAACATGACTGTCATATCATGACAGTCATGGCGCAACTGGTTCATGATGTTGGAAATTTCTCCATTTACAGCCCGTACATCTACATAAACGGGAACATTTCAAATATAAAGTGTTTAACCCACGACCATGGATGTAAAAGGTTGAAACGGGTTCGTCAAAGTACCCGTATATGCCATATTGTTCAATAAAAAAAACATTTTAATCTGATCGGCAGCCATTTTTCATAGAGTTATAATGTATCAGACTGCAATACAGCTTCCAACCGATAGGGTCGCGTACTTGAAAGCGTATGGAGACATTTCTGAGAAAATGGCCACTGATCGGATTGATCGGATTAAAATGCTTTTTATTGAACAATACGGTAGATACGGTTATTTAGACCCAAGCGTTTCAACTTGTTACCTCCATGGTCGTGAGGTCAGCACTTTACATTGTAAATGTGAACGTTTATGTAGATGTACGGGTTGTAAATGGAGACATTTTCAAAAACCAGGAACAAGTTGCGCCGTGACGCTTGTGACAGACGAGGGTCCTGTGAACCATGAGGCTGAACCCTCGTCTGTCCACACTTATTACTGAGCCAAAAGTCATCAACAAATTATACTATAAAACATGTTTCAAAAAGTGGACAAATTGCATAATATTACCCAAGAAAGAGGCAAGCTACTTTCACAATATTTATCTTGCTTGTCAGGGTGGGGGTCCCCGGTTCAAATAGGATTATTTTAGGGGGTCCCCGGTTCAAATAGGATTATTTTAGGGGGTCCCCGGTTCAAATAGGATTATTTTTGGGGGTCTTGGCCTGAAAGGTTTGAGAACCATTGATCTACTTGACTTCCAATCCTTTTTAAAACTATAATGTTATAGTTATTATCATATTGATTTATAGAGCTCAGAGTGATGGACCAGTAACACGTTACAGATCAGAGTGATGGACCAGTAACACGTTACAGATCAGCAGGTTTAATAATTAGTTTTAATAAAAACCTAATCATTCAAACTCATTAATAAAATGCATTCACCTGCAGTACCTCCACATACCGCTAGAACACAGACGTGTATTTATTCACATTCCAGCATCTCTCACAGATATAAATAACATCACGTGAAGACTGCCAAGAGGTGCAGAGTAACTAAGTACATTTACTTAAAGAGCACTTTAAGGGTCTTTAAGTACTGTACTTACGTAAATTATTTTGGTATTTTTTACTTCCAGTACATGTCAAGGACCCCCCACATTAATGAATGCTTTTGGCCACGGACCCCCAGGGACCCCCAGAAGAGAAGAGTTATGTTAAGAAATTCAACGTTATTCGAAATGTTGTGAGTTTGTTTATCTGATATTTTTGAATACCCTAAAATATGGACAAAGTGGTTAAATGATTGTGATGCTTATATTCAGTCATTTAGATAGGGACCCCCTGGAACCTCCCCAAGGACCCCTGGGGGTCCCCGGACCCCACTTTGAGAACCAATGCTGTAAATAATACAAGTTCATATTGATTCCATCATGTGTCCATAGATACTGCTTTTAAATAAATATATAGAACTTATATATACAACGCGTCGCTTTGCAACGCGTTGTGAGCTTGTAGATCGGCTATTTTTAAATAGCCTAAGTATGCATAGAGCTGAAGTGGTTAATGCATGTTTTGTAATAATAATCATCAAAATCTACAAAGTAACTAGTAACTAAAGTTTTCAAATAATTGCAGTGGAGTAAAAGTACAATATTTGTCTCTGAGATGTAGTGGAGTAGAAGTAAAAGTATTGAAAATTGGAAATAATCAAGTACAAATACCCCAAAATTGTACTTAAGTACAGTACTTGAGTACATGTACTTATTCACTTTACACTGCTCCCACTGAGCATTTTTCGGGCTATTAGACGTTTAAAAAACGTCTAAGGTCTAGGCTAAAACCGGGTTATAATTGGTCTAAAAGTGAAAGTTTTTTCAACGTCTATTCTTAGCCTAGACGTTGATTAGCTGTTTTTTAAGCGTCTATATATAGACCGTCTATATCATAGCCGTTGAAATGACGTCTATAATATAGACGGTCTAAATATAGACGCTTAAAAAACAGCTAATCAACGTCTAGGCTAAGAATAGACGTTGAAAAAACTTTCACTTTTAGACCAATTATAACCTAGTTTTAGACGGAGGTCTAATAGACGACTATGGCTCACTGGGCTGCTGCACACAGGTGAAGATGATTTAGTGTTGATGAGTGAAAAGCAGTCTGTGGATCTATTCACTCAGGGTGAACATCCGGTCAGAAAGCGGAAATGGTTTGTCCATGTAACGACCGGGTGAACGTGTTCAATGCACCGGATCCAGTAGGCGGGGCTTTAGACCGGATGTGAATCCGGATTTAAATCAGGCGCAGGCGCACTATGTCTGGTTTCAAACAGTTTGGTTTGCAACGCGCCACGCTCCTCTGCTGAAGGTAATTATCTATATCTTAAGATATAGATATTTGATTTATATCTAAAGTTTAAACACTCACTGTGTGGGGGTTTGTAGATCTAACCCGGCCATACGTTCATGTGTGTTTATAAATCTACGTTAGTCTTTTATCAAGACGGTCAGGGATTGTATTATTCATGGTGATCGACTCTGATGTTTGTTGGTAGTTTTAAACGGCTCATAAATCCCCATAAATGAACCCAATCCAACACATAAAGTGTTTAAACACAAAGACACGGATGTAACTCGTCCATACGGGTCTGTTATGTTCTGTAATATTATGTAAAGTTGAATAAAGATGCGTTTTAATCCCGTGTGTGTCTGAACGCCGTTCTAGTTCCACATTTACATGGAGTGTAGTACCTAAATTCACCTGCTGCAACAGCGCCACTTTACCAAATAGTTTGTGGTTCTGTGTTTAAGGCTCGTGCGTCTACATTTATGTATGTATTGTAAATATAAAGTGATTATCTTAAAGCCACAGATGTTATCCGTACATACGGGGTGTTAGTGTTCAGTTAATGTTCAGTATAGTTTAATAAAGAAGTGTTTTAATCCCGTATGTGAATGAACGTCATTGTATTTCCTGGATTACATGGGGTGTAATACCGGCGTTCACCTGCTGCAACAGCGCCACTTACACCCATTGAATGATATATACAGTGATATTCTGACAGACCAGATTGAAACATGTATTTATTGAATAATGTGGAATATTACTGAACATAAAGGGTCCATATGGTGGGATAACATCTGTATATTAATATTACTGAACATAAAGGGTCCGTATGGTGGGATAACATCTGTATATTAATATTACTGAACATAAAGGGTCCATATGGTGGGATAACATCTGTATATTAATATTACTGAACATAAAGGGTCCGTATGGTGGGATAACATCTGTATATTAATATTACTGAACATAAAGGGTCCGTATGGTGGGATAACATCTGTATATTAATATTACTGAACATAAAGGGTCCATATGGTGGGATAACATCTGTATATTAATATTACTGAACATAAAGGGTCCATATGGTGGGATAACATCTGTATATTAATATTACTGAACATAAAGGGTCCGTATGGTGGGATAACATCTGTATATTAATATTACTGAACATAAAGGGTCCATATGGTGGGATAACATCTGTGGCTTTGGAATAAACACTTTATATTTAGAGTAATATACATTTATCAAGATGTTTGAGACTTTAACATGGAACTAAAACTCCAAACACTATTATTGGAGAGTGTTCAAGAATGTCATAGATGAGATCATAATAATAATACATTTTATTTGTACAGCACTTTTCACATTTCATACTTTTCATAAAATATCTAGAACAAAACAAATGTAAAAGCCTAAGGATAGAGATTAAACTGAGCTAAATTGTAACATAAAATAAATAACACTCAGGCAGGAGAATAAGTAATCTAAACTAAATATCCATATCAAAATCGATAAGAATAAATGTGAGTCTTGATCTAATGCTAAAATGAAACTATAATATCGTCTCTATCGAGAGGAAACCTCAGAATGTCCAAAACTGTTACTTTTCAGGATTCAAAAATGGCAAAAGTATCAGATCTACAAGCTCATAACATGTTGCTTTGATCGTTTCAAGCTTGTAGATCTGCTACTGTTGATGCTTTTATGTGACGCTGTAGTTTGATCAAATAGGACGAGAGGTTTCTGCCCGACAACAACAAACGTAAACTTAAAGGCATACTAGGTAACGTTTTCAACAAAACTAAAGTTAAATTGTATATCTTTTGTGAGTGGCAAAAGTTTCACAACACCCACTCCATGAATTTCACCCCCGGAAGCCTTTTATTTATATATTTTCTATTGAACGTGGACAGGGGGGACTTTCCCGGGAAAATGACGTTCCTGGCCAACGTCATGACGTCCTGGCCGACGTCATGACGTCGGCCAGGAACACCGCAACGGTTTCCTGTTTGGCCAGGAACTACCGCGCTAATAACAAAAAGGAACCTCACGCTGATTTTAAGAGAATGTAGGATTGGAAGATCGAAAAAGAACAGAAAAAGAAAGCACAGCTCATGGTAACTAATGCTCCACTGGCTAAGAGAAACGATCCGTAGATAGTATAAAACAATTAAAAGATCGCTTTTTGAAACGCTTCCGGTGAAAACGAATGGAATTCTGGGTAATCGAGGACTACGGAAATTGTATGCAGTGACGGTAGTGACCAGCAGAGGTTGCTAAAAATCGTTATTTGTGATTCTGCATTGTACAACTTTAACACTATGTATATATACATATAGTGTTAAGTGTATACTTGGGCAACTGGCGGCCCGGGGGCCACATGCGGCCCTCACTTTCACTTAATGTGGCCCACAGGTTAATATCAGAATAGTGATTATATTATTATTATATTATTGATTTCAGCTGTTATGATTCCTAACATGCAATCATGACCCGCTTTATCAGTTTAATGACTTTATGTCCAATGTATTGTATTTAAGTTCATAAAGTTAACTTAAGTATAACTAAATGCATTTGAAATTAAAAAAAAAAAAATACTTTTCAGGATTCCAATTAAAAAATGCTAAAAAATAAGTCAGGATTCCAATTCCAAAATAGCAGATCTACAAGCTCAAAACGCACCGTGATGCGACACGTTTTGAGCTTGCAGATCTGCTATTTTTGCTACTTTTGTGTGACATACTAGAATGACTAATTTAATTTACAAAAAAAGTAAAAAATAAGGAGATAAAAGGTTTCTGCCTGACAACAACAATATGCATTGTGTCCCTCTGGAGTGAGTGTGGAAATATAGTGGCCCTCTGCATCATGTTACATCACCCCTGTACTATAGCCTAATTAAAAACTCGATTTTCTTATTATTCTTTATTATTCTACAATATATTAAATGTAATGTTGGTGTATATCTGTGTCTTGCAGGTTAATCATGAGGTGACCTTCAGCAGAGTGGACTAAACCTACTTCATACAGTGAGTTAAAAACGCTGAGTCATGGCCTCTAGCTATGACTCAGCGTTTGACTGGCTGTATGAGTTCTACAGTGAAGGTCCTGGATGGATGGAGTCATCAGGAGATAGCTGGTAATAGAGTGTCTGTAACTCAGGACAAGGGGCTTGAAGATGGAACCTCGATGGAGTCGACGCAGCAACGAGCCCTGAGAGCTGAAACGTATAACGGTGCCAACGAACGCTCTCCGTCCGAGATACGAGGCGTACGGTGCTCGGGACGTGGTGCCATACAACCTACGCGGCTCTATTAATACCAGCTATCTTCAACCACACGGCCGGAGACCTCACACGGTACGTACCTGGATCACACCTGAACACTATAAACTATAGGGCTGTGTCACCATTAAGACCGGGAACGCATCTGTGTCATTTTAAGATTTCTTTGGCTATTCAAAAATGGCAGATATACAAGCTCATTGTGCCGCGCTATGAGATCTGCTATTTTTGGAAAAATCTTGAATTTGTGCAAATCATTGAATTTATATATTTGTTTTACTAACATTCTTAACTAAAATCTTTGCTTCAGGAACAAAATATTTTGAGATTGGGGGGGGGGGGGGGGTCTGCGGGGGTCTGAGGATTTGTACATTTGTAGAATCCCCCCAGAGCAAAGATTTGAGTTCCAAATGTTCGCTTTAAAAATATATATATTCAAAGATTTGCACACATTTTCACGATTTCTTTCGAAAAAATTGCAGATCCACAAGCTCATAGCTTGTAGATCTGCAATTTTTGAATAGCCTAAATAAATCAAAAAATGACACAGATGCGTTCCCGGTCTTAAAGGGTTAATGATTTAATTGTGTTTGGCGTTGAACATTGGAACATGTGAATGCAATTATTCTTTTCCCCGCTTTTAGGCTTCGTAAACACAAGTTGCCCAGGGCAGATATGACAAATAATAATATACATAATTTAATTACTTTTATACTATCAAAAAACACATTAACACATTGACTGCCAATCGCGTAGAGCTACGCGAAGTGGTGTTTTTTTCATTTTTTTCGAAAAAAAAGTTCACATTGCACTTTTTTCAATTTTCGATACGGCACATTTCATTGTAGCACCACCGGAAACGGAATTATCCGGGATCCCGTTTTGCCGATCCCGTGGGCCTCCGTTATAATGACTGAAACGCCATTTTCTCTTTGTAGTTTTTCTCCTCGCTGATCACTGTTTAACATAAACCGTTCTAACTACAACATGGCGACCGTGTTTATCAAATGGATTTCACTGCTCGACGCAGACACATCGCGGATGTGTTTACAAACACTTTAATGATCGATCTTAAGGATTTTAACGAGGTCTATGGCAACGTAAAAAAAACAAAAAAACAACAATAAAACGTTGGCACTGGTGAGTACATTATGAGATTAACCTCTGGCATGGAATGTGTTAATAGTGGAATCTAGTCATACTAGAATGACTAATTTAATTTACAAAAAAAGTAAAAAATAAGGAGATAAAAGGTTTCTGCCTGACAACAACAATATGCATTGTGTCCCTCTGGAGTGAGTGTGGAAATATAGTGGCCCTCTGCATCATGTTACATCACCCCTGTACTATAGCCTAATTAAAAACTCGATTTTCTTATTATTCTTTATTATTCTACAATATATTAAATGTAATGTTGGTGTATATCTGTGTCTTGCAGGTTAATCATGAGGTGACCTTCAGCAGAGTGGACTAAACCTACTTCATACAGTGAGTTAAAAACGCTGAGTCATGGCCTCTAGCTATGACTCAGCGTTTGACTGGCTGTATGAGTTCTACAGTGAAGGTCCTGGATGGATGGAGTCATCAGGAGATAGCTGGTAATAGAGTGTCTGTAACTCAGGACAAGGGGCTTGAAGATGGAACCTCGATGGAGTCGACGCAGCAACGAGCCCTGAGAGCTGAAACGTATAACGGTGCCAACGAACGCTCTCCGTCCGAGATACGAGGCGTACGGTGCTCGGGACGTGGTGCCATACAACCTACGCGGCTCTATTAATACCAGCTATCTTCAACCACACGGCCGGAGACCTCACACGGTACGTACCTGGATCACACCTGAACACTATAAACTATAGGGCTGTGTCACCATTAAGACCGGGAACGCATCTGTGTCATTTTAAGATTTCTTTGGCTATTCAAAAATGGCAGATATACAAGCTCATTGTGCCGCGCTATGAGATCTGCTATTTTTGGAAAAATCTTGAATTTGTGCAAATCATTGAATTTATATATTTTTTTTACTAACATTCTTAACTAAAATCTTTGCTTCAGGAACAAAATATTTTGAGATTGGGGGGGGGGGGGGGTCTGCGGGGGTCTGAGGATTTGTACATTTGTAGAATCCCCCCAGAGCAAAGATTTGAGTTCCAAATGTTCGCTTTAAAAATATATATATTCAAAGATTTGCACACATTTTCACGATTTCTTTCGAAAAAATTGCAGATCCACAAGCTCATAGCTTGTAGATCTGCAATTTTTGAATAGCCTAAATAAATCAAAAAATGACACAGATGCGTTCCCGGTCTTAAAGGGTTAATGATTTAATTGTGTTTGGCGTTGAACATTGGAACATGTGAATGCAATTATTCTTTTCCCCGCTTTTAGGCTTCGTAAACACAAGTTGCCCAGGGCAGATATGACAAATAATAATATACATAATTTAATTACTTTTATACTATCAAAAAACACATTAACACATTGACTGCCAATCGCGTAGAGCTACGCGAAGTGGTGTTTTTTTCATTTTTTTCGAAAAAAAAGTTCACATTGCACTTTTTTCAATTTTCGATACGGCACATTTCATTGTAGCACCACCGGAAACGGAATTATCCGGGATCCCGTTTTGCCGATCCCGTGGGCCTCCGTTATAATGACTGAAACGCCATTTTCTCTTTGTAGTTTTTCTCCTCGCTGATCACTGTTTAACATAAACCGTTCTAACTACAACATGGCGACCGTGTTTATCAAATGGATTTCACTGCTCGACGCAGACACATCGCGGATGTGTTTACAAACACTTTAATGATCGATCTTAAGGATTTTAACGAGGTCTATGGCAACGTAAAAAAAACAAAAAAACAACAATAAAACGTTGGCACTGGTGAGTACATTATGAGATTAACCTCTGGCATGGAATGTGTTAATAGTGGAATTAGCGGAGTGGAAATGGACGATCTACAAGCTCAACGTGACACGTTTTGGAGCTGGTAGATCTGCTATTCCCACAATAAAAATAAAAAAACGTTTGTAAATATATGAACTTTTTGAACAACGATTATGACGATTCACGATTGTGCAAAACATTGTGAGCATTATGTATGTCATTGTGACTGGTCTAGTAAACCCTAGAGTTTCAACATTCTGCCTACTCCAGTGTTCTGGAGAAATTGGTGACCTGACAAAAGATGTGTCCATCTTGTGGACTTCACATCATGTCAAACACCCAAAGTTGTTAGTTTATGAACGGAGTTGCTCTGTCACATCGATGTTTGTGTGAAGTCTACGAGATGGTCACATGTTTTCTGAAGGTCACCAATTTCACTGTAACACTACCATTGTAGGAGGGAGGCACAAACTGAGTTTTGGAATCGGCGGCCATATTGGAAATAAATTGGGCCTCTTCCTCACTTCCCTTCACAGGTGTTACCAATGATGCTAATGAAGGCTCTGTTCCAAATGGACCCTTCCGGGTGTGTAACTCTGAGTGTATACATGGAAACAAATTACAGTCCATTTGGTTCCATCTGTACACTGAGTTATGCAGGTCCTTTGAGAATCACTGTGCTACACTAAATGGAACGGAGCCTTCATTAGAACCACTGTGTTACACTAAATGGAACAGAGCCTTCATTAGAACCACTGTGTTACACTAAATGGAACAGAGCCTTCATTAGAACCACTGTGTTACACTAAATGGAACAGAGCCTTCATTAGAACCACTGTGTTATACTAAATGGAACAGAGCCTTCATTAGAACCACTGTGTTACACTAAATGGAACAGAGCCTTCATTAGAACCACTGTGTTACACTAAATGGAACAGAGCCTTCATTAGAACCACTGTGTTACACTAAATGGAACAGAGCCTTCATTAGAACCACTGTGTTATACTAAATGGAACAGAGCCTTCATTAGAACCACTGTGTTACACTAAATGGAACAGAGCCTTCATTAGAACCACTGTGTTACACTAAATGGAACAGAGCCTTCATTAGAACCACTGTGTTACACTAAATGGAACAGAGCCTTCATTAGAACCACTGTGTTACACTAAATGGAACAGAGCCTTCATTAGAACCACTGTGTTACACTAAATGGAACAGAGCCTTCATTAGAACCACTGTGTTATACTAAATGGAACAGAGCCTTCATTAGAACCACTGTGTTACACTAAATGGAACAGAGCCTTCATTAGAACCACTGTGTTACACTAAATGGAACAGAGCCTTCATTAGAACCACTGTGCTACACTAAATAGAACAGAGCCTTCATTAGAACCACTGTGCTACACTAAATGGAACAGAGCCTTCATTAGAACCACTGTTACACTAAATGGAACAGAGCCTTCATTAGAACCACTGTTACACTAAATGGAACAGAGCCTTCATTAGAACCACTGTGTTACACTAAATGGAACAGAGCCTTCATTAGAACCACTGTTACACTAAATGGAACAGAGCCTTCATTAGAACCACTGTGTTACACTAAATGGAACAGAGCCTTCATTAGAACCACTGTGTTACACTAAATGGAACAGAGCCTTCATTAGAACCACTGTGTTACACTAAATGGAACAGAGCCTTCATTAGAACCACTGTTACACTAAATGGAACAGAGCCTTCATTAGAACCACTGTTACACTAAATGGAACAGAGCCTTCATTAGAACCACTGTGTTACACTAAATGGAACAGAGCCTTCATTAGAACCACTGTTACACTAAATGGAACAGAGCCTTCATTAGAACCACTGTGTTACACTAAATGGAACAGAGCCTTCATTAGAACCACTGTGTTACACTAAATGGAACAGAGCCTTCATTAGAACCACTGTGTTACACTAAATGGAACAGAGCCTTCATTAGAACCACTGTGTTACACTAAATGGAACAGAGCCTTCATTAGAACCACTGTGTTACACTAAATGGAACAGAGCCTTCATTAGAACCACTGTGTTACACTAAATGGAACAGAGCCTTCATTAGAACCACTGTGTTATACTAAATGGAACAGAGCCTTCATTAGAACCACTGTGTTACACTAAATGGAACAGAGCCTTCATTAGAACCACTGTGCTACACTAAATAGAACAGAGCCTTCATTAGAACCACTGTGCTACACTAAATGGAACAGAGCCTTCATTAGAACCACTGTGTTACACTAAATGGAACAGAGCCTTCATTAGAACCACTGTGCTACACTAAATAGAACAGAGCCTTCATTAGAACCACTGTGCTACACTAAATGGAACAGAGCCTTCATTAGAACCACTGTTACACTAAATGGAACAGAGCCTTCATTAGAACCACTGTTACACTAAATGGAACAGAGCCTTCATTAGAACCACTGTGTTACACTAAATGGAACAGAGCCTTCATTAGAACCACTGTTACACTAAATGGAACAGAGCCTTCATTAGAACCACTGTGCTACACTAAATAGAACAGAGCCTTCATTAGAACCACTGTGTTACACTAAATGGAACAGAGCCTTCATTAGAACCACTGTGTTACACTAAATGGAACAGAGCCTTCATTAGAACCACTGTGTTACACTAAATGGAACAGAGCCTTCATTAGAACCACTGTGTTACACTAAATAGAACAGAGCCTTCATTAGAACCACTGTGTTACACTAAATGGAACAGAGCCTTCATTAGAACCACTGTGTTACACTAAATGGAACAGAGCCTTCATTAGTATCATTGGTAACACATGTGAAGGAAGTAAGGAAGAGGCCCAATCCTTGGCCAAATTAATATTCATTAGGGGGTCCTTGATATGAAAACCTTTGAGAGCCGCTGTCTTTAGTTGTTTCTGAAACCTGATGAAATGATAAGCATTGTGTAGACTTTACTTGAACATGGTGTTTGATACAGGAACAGACGCACCTCTTTGTTTGTTATTTTTCTCCCAAAATGTAAAACAAATGAAGAATTAGCAAAATGGTGTTAAAGGGATAGTTCACCCCCAAAATGACTTATTTTTCCTATGTATTAGTCACCCCATGGAGACTTGAATTCATGGATATGTTTTAGTTTTTGTCTCATTCCTAAGACAATAATTTGATGACCGGCAGCGGTTCCGGTAGGAGACACAAAGAGTCTCTTTGTGTCTCCTACCGGAACCGCTGCCTACTGGTCCATAATTCAAGTCTCCATGGGGTGACTAATGGAGAGAAAAAAAGTACGTTTTTGGGTGAACTATCCCTTTAAGTAATGTAAAGTATACATGATGTGAACATGTACGGTACATCATTATCAGACCTAAACATACCTTCTACTTATTGTTTTATGCCCACAGTGGCTGTAGGAGACAGGTTTTGTAGCAATTGTAGAAATATTAGGCCTCAATTGTCGTATGTTCAAGTATCTTCAAGTCATGTATACTTTAATTATGTTGAGGAAAATAAATTACACATTGAAGGGCCCACCTTTCCCAGGTGCCCACTCTGCTGGTTACATAATGGCAAATCATTTGAGGTATTAAATTGCAACTATTTTGCATAAAATCGTCATCGTTTCCATGTTGAAAAATGTTCATGCATTTTCAAACATGTTCATAAAATGGAGGAAATGGCTGATCTACAAGCTCACAACGCGCCGTGATCGCGACGCGCTGTGAGCTTGTAGATCGTCTATTTAAACAATACAAAGTCAAGTCAGCTAATGCCATATTATGGCATTCAATTCATCTTAAGTTATTTGTTATATCTGCCCTGTTTACGAAGCCTTAAAAGCCAGCCAAAAATGTTTTTTTTTTTATCATGTTCAATGCCAAACAAACATCGCAATTATTTGGGGCAATTACTCAAGTAAAATGTCATAATGGTGACACAGCCCTGTCAGTGACCAGCGTATGGCTCTAAAGACCATCATGGCTTCCAAAATGTCACCCTGTAGACCTGCTCAACTCAACGTGTTTGTTTTCTTTTTTGTGTCTTTACAGAACATGAAGATGACAAGAAGTAGACGTCCGTAAGGTAGGAACTCTATGCTGCTGTTGCTGCTTGCTGTGTGCGGTGAAGATGGCAGGAAGGTAGGAACCTTTTGATTGCAGCTGCTGCTTGTTAAGGGGGCTACATGCTACCATACCATGTATGTGGTCATTTGCGTCGTCTATCGTTTCACGTCATTTGCCTCGCGTCATTTGTGGATAAAGCTTCGTCATTTCGGTCCACATCACATAGGACCATGTGCCCTGTATGTGATGTATGTGATTTATTTATAGTTTCACGTAATTTGCGGCTAAAGCTTTGGTCACGTCGGTCCACATCACATGTAGCCCCATTAACCCTGTGTTTACAGCCATCTATGCTGTAGGTCTGTGCAAACTAACAGAGAAAGCAAATGATGTCCGTTGTGTCATTTTGCTTCCTTTTTTAGTGTTTTTTTTAAAATTTGCTGCTGTTTGAGTCGTGGCTGCTGTTGAAGGTAAGTGATAGTAGTGACACGGTCTATCATTGGTTGTCGGGCAGAAACCTTGTATGTTCATATTTCAACACAATAAATGTCTTTACTTGGTCATACTACAGTGTCACACACTAAAGTAGTACAAACAGCCGATCTACAAGCTCACAACGCAAAGATCATGATAATTACATTGGATCCATTGTAACACAGGACTTAAAGAGGTGATGAACACATGGTCTTAAAGAGGTGATGAACACATGGACTTAAAGAGGTGATGAACACATGGTCTTAAAGAGGTGATGAACACATGGACTTAAAGAGGTGATGAACACATGGTCTTAAAGAGGTGATGAACACATGGACTTAAAGAGGTGATGAACACATGGTCTTAAAGAGGTGATGAACACATGGACTTAAAGAGGTGATGAACACATGGACTTAAAGAGGTGATGAACACATGGACTTAAAGAGGTGATGAACACATGGTCTTAAAGAGGTGATGAACACATGGTCTTAAAGAGGTGATGAACACATGGTCTTAAAGAGGTGATGAACACATGGACTTAAAGAGGTGATGAACACATGGTCTTAAAGAGGTGATGAACACATGGTCTTAAAGAGGTGATGAACACATGGTCTTAAAGAGGTGATGAACACATGGTCTTAAAGAGGTGATGAACACATGGACTTAAAGAGGTGATGAACACATGGACTTAAAGAGGTGATGAACACATGGACTTAAAGAGGTGATGAACACATGGACTTAAAGAGGTGATGAACACATGGTCTTAAAGAGGTGATGAACACATGGACTTAAAGAGGTGATGAACACATGGTCTTAAAGAGGTGATGAACACATGGACTTAAAGAGGTGATGAACACATGGACTTAAAGAGGTGATGAACACATGGACTTAAAGAGGTGATGAACACATGGTCTTAAAGAGGTGATGAACACATGGACTTAAAGAGGTGATGGACACATGGACTTAAAGAGGTGATGGAAGACATGGACTTAAAGAGGTGATGGAAGACATGGACTTAAAGAGGTGATGGAAGACATGGACTTAAAGAGGTGATGGAAGACATGGACTTAAAGAGGTGATGAACACATGGACTTAAAGAGGTGATGAACACATGGTCTTAAAGAGGTGATGGACACATGGACTTAAAGAGGTGATGGAAGACATGGACTTAAAGAGGTGATGGAAGACATGGACTTAAAGATATGGAGAAAATGGCCACCGATCAGATTAAAATGCTTTTTATTGAACAATACGGATGATACGGGTAATTTTGAGAGCCAGTACATAAATGTAACATCCGTGGCCATGGGATAAGCACTTTATATTTGACATATGAACGTTTATATAGATGTACGGGCTATAAATGGAGAAAGTGCAAACACCAGGTTGAAGTTCATCCATGACGGTCGAGACAGACGACCGTCGTGTATCCATGGCTATTACTCCCTCTAACATTTCCCGTGTTTTTAGTTTATTGAAATAATGTCATGCACATTTGTCCAGTGCATAGCATACTGCAGGCCTTGTTGACTAGATTTAGAAGAGATTTTGAAGCTATTGCTGCTGAAATTATCGATTATTTTTAAGGGGAAAAGCCGTCATTTAACATGCAAGTCAATGGGTGAGAAGCAGAGATTGCCAGGCGCTGCCAGGCCTGGGTGTGACTAACTTCGCACCACCAGTCACAGAGTGGAGTGGGTGGGGCTTAGCGAAGGGTCCATTCAGTCACGTTGCAGTACAAGATCAAGACATGTTGAAAATATGCATTTATTCAACTGTAACATTAACACATATTGAGTGCAGAAACACCATTTTATAGTATGTTGGTATACAGTACATGTAGATCATTTTATAGTATGTTGGTATACAGTACATGTAGATCATTTTATAATGTGTTTAAGTCTAATCTTTCAGAGTCAGCAATAGAAACATCAACCTAATCATATTCAAACTGTAGAAATATACATATTTCATATAGGAAAATAAATCCCTGATAGGTTCATACAAATATAAAACATGTATAAAAAGCAATGTCCAGAAAATACAAACTGTTTGTGATGATGTGAAATGGGCAGCACCTCAGATGTCTCACAGCCAATAGGAAGCGCCTCAGATGTCTCACAGCCAATAGGAAGCGCCTCAGATGTCTCACAGCCAATAGGGCTGAGGGCTGAGAGAGAGCTGCTGTCAGAGCACTAAATGAGGACATGGACAAAAAAATAAAATATAGAAACAAAAAAATAAAAAAACGCCTGTTGAGCATGGTGGCTCAATGTTGTCCATCAACCTTTCACTGCTAGACAAATAAAACCTTTTGATTCTTCATATTCACAGACAAACCCCTGAAATGCATAGAAATCTATGGTAACAGGATGGGTGGGCACCAAGGAGGAGTGGGCACCTCGTGTTAAATTGTTTGTTTTTTTCTTGTAAAAAAACATATATTTGGAAAATGTTTTAAATGTAAAGGTAGGGTAAGTGATTTGCTTTAGTTAAAATCAGTGTTAAATAGCTCTTTATTGTGATAGTACTCATTGTTATAGAGTGTTTGTTCAGTAAAAGGAGTCTCTATGTCTCTCCAGCTCTTTATTACACAGAAAATGCATTTTCAGTGCTCTCTCCTGATTGGCTTAAATGTTGTCACCTACCTGAAAATGTACTATATTGTGTTTACTAAAGAGCTGGAGAGACCTCTGTGACCCAACAAACGCTCTGTAGCAATGATTACTATCACAATATAGTACTTTAACCTTTTACGCGTCTCGATAGTGATACATTGAACCCCTGCCGAAACGATCCCATACGATTCACCCCTTTCCCGATGCGATAAAGATTTAGTTCTACCCAATGCGATACGATGTGATTCAACATGATGCAAAGACATTATAGGTTTTCTATTAAACAAACCAAAACATTCAATGAAAAATAAGATGTCATTCAGTACGGTACTACAGACAGAGGAACTGGTTATAAGCAGCAAATATAACAAAAATGTGCCGTTTGTCTTTACACGTCTTTACTAGTACGATGCATTACTTTATGCAACTTGTTTATGGCCTCTTAAAAAGCACAACCTTTCAAAAACAGGCCTTTTCACAAGTAGGCTTGAGATTCAGAACCGGATTCAACATTTTGGAACAGGAATCGTTTGGAACCTGTTTTATTTATGGTATGTTGACTTCACGTCTGCTATACAATCACAATAGTATTGTGATTGTATAGCAGACGTGAAGTCCACATACTTTTACATTTCGAGGACGACCATAACTCTGAGAGAGTACAAATGGAACCAAATGGACCCGTAAGGGCATGAGCGGAAATTACTGAGTGATTCCTCCAACAATAAAAGAGTAAAACAAAACGTAAACAATTACTGGCAGTCACAGCTGCTGCAGCGTAAACGGTACAGTAAACAGTAACACCACAGCACTCTCAATGAGGGACTTAAAGTGACACTTTCAACAGTGTAACGTCTATATTCCTGAGAGAGGGACAGACAGGAAGCAGAGCAGGACAGCAGAATTACCGCAATGTCTCAAATAGATCACCCTGTCATTCATGTTGATTAACCGACCTTAAAATACAGAAAAAGTGCATCCCGTATCAGTTCATTAGGAGACACGTCTTTTAGTTACAAATACGAGATTCTGTATTTTATGGGACAAGTGGTAACCCTAAGTGGCTGCACTTAGGGTCATGACCACAACTGCCATGTGGTCATGGCAGTTGTACCAGGGCATTGTCTTCAGATCAGGAAACGGGTCTGTTAGTTTTGTGTCTCGTAGCAGAGACAGGAAGGACTGGCAAGTTGTTTCTCCCTTGTTCATCATTTTGTCCAGAAGTTCAGTAGCTGCCTGGCCTGGGTCAGAGATGTTCTTCAGCCTTAGATACTCAAAGTCCACCAGGAGCTTTTCTTCATGTTCAAACACACACTGGGCGACATGTCTACTGTCTGCCATCAGGATATGTTGAAGTTTTGTCTTGTTTCTTCTGATAAACTCTTTAGTCGTGATGCAGAGGCTGAGCCCTGGAAGAGAAAGGATAACATGATACTTTCATTGCTCATGAAACATTTCATGTGCTGCAACGAACATTTTCAGGCCTGTCAAGGTGATAAGAAGCGGCTTGCTAGCTCTCATGCATTGAAGGAGGCATGAGCTCGGCTCTAGACTCTCCCTAGGCTGGCAGAGGGAGTGTAGCGCCCAGGATTACTTAGACAATTGGCACTGGGTGAAAAAATTGGTTACACAATCGTGGGATAAAAAATTGAGAACATTTCGAGGACTGAAAACAGTCTTTGTAAATTATTTGAATGCGAACAGACATTCAGTGCTGAAAGGCCTGTTTTCAGCACTGTAATTAAAGCTTATCTGTTGCACCTGGCGTAATACAAATTGTAGCGTTGTTGTGGGTCGACATTTCCCTATAGACCTGTTTGCACAGGAATGAATGGATACGGCTATGTCCAAACAAATGGCTATATCGCAAAAAGTACAATGCAAATATTATTTTTTTACTGTGAGTGGCCTGAGACATTGAGGTACAACATGTGCAATTTTTGTGTTGCTACCATGAAAAACGTGGTTATAAGAGTGAGTTAAGAAAGTGTGTCTTTAACTCTTTAACTGCCAGAGTAATAGTGTAATAGTGTTACGCTACTGCCAGCAAAAACGAGCGATTTTATCATCCTTTCAAAAATCATGGAATATTTTCAATGAATGCTAGCCGCACGGTGATACCCTCATTACACACACAGGGGTCTCGTAGAATCGGGGGAAAAAAATATCCGATAGTGGTAATCCGTTCCATAGTTGTGGCAAGTTGAAAATAGCATGTTTTGCCAAAAATGGTGTAAAAAAAAAATACACAGGAGCCGAGATTTTTAAGCAATAAGTTAACCAGGGAGTGAATGGAGCTTACGTGTAAGGTGAATATTTTGGCCTTGAGGACGATTTGTTTGTAAGATTTCCGGGGGAGACCTCAGACGTGTCCGCACTCTCCTAAGTTTGAAAGTTGGCTTAAAACACCCAGACTTTGAACTGTGATTGCGGAAAAAACGTGTGACGTATTCGAATACCGTTTGAACCACGATAAAGTCCCTGTTAGTGTGTGCTGTTTCACGTTTAAATCATGTTTCTACGTAACAGTATGCCAGAGTAAAGTGGCTCCAAAGTGAGGTGATGTTTTCTGATTTGTCTGAAAAAAACCCATAGAAAGTCAAGGTTTTTTTTGGCGTTGTTTCTTGTGTATTATGTTGCCGTGGTAACGCGTAGCGGCAAGAAAGAATTATCGCACACCGGCCGAGCCGCACGTTTTGACGTATATATTGCGGGGTTGTGTCAACCGTGCGGGCGGAGTTAAGGGATGAATTTCACGGGAAGAATATTATTATTAAGTATGGCGGATTACAATAAGTGTTTGGCCATTGGCATGGCAGGCACACTTATTAACAAATGATAGTGAAAGCATCATGGCTTTAAAAGGTACATTATCTTGTGCCTAAAGATAAATGTAAATGAGTATTACTTACAGATCATCAAGAAGACACTTCTCATTTGTTTCAAGACCTTTGTAGAAAATATCTTTGGCTTTTCTGGAGTTCAGGAGTTTGTAGAGTTCCCTCATCTGATCCTGAGTGGTTGACTTGACCATCACACTACCGTAGCCCTCGTTGATGATAACATTCTCCTGAAGGAGCAGATCCAGGATGGGTTTGACCATGGTCACTCTCTGAATCAGGTGAAGCCGGTGTTGGTCGACAAAATGTTTCTCTGAAGATAAGGGGAATGAAAATGTAGTTCTTGGCGATACTCAGTGCCAAACACATTTAAACAAGTTTTTGAACTTCTACGTTTTAAAATGCAAATAGTTTCCATCCCCTATTTTAAGTAAGTAAGTAATAGAGCACCAAAGTCTGACGTCACTGCCGCTAGAGGGCGCTGTTCCACTGGGGTTCGTGGCTTTATTTTTTGTGTTCTTAGACCACATCATATAAGAACTGCGTTCCAAAAATAAACAGGGGGCTCTGCATCGTTTATGATATTCCTCCATATTTGATACAGCCTGTTTCTGGAGAAAATTGAATACATTCTGCCTTAAAAGTCTTAAGAACTACACTTCCGGGTCTGAAATAACTGTCCCTACAGCAGCCGCGTTCATGGGAAATGTAGTCTTTGGGTCGTTGGACTCGTTTCTAGCGTTTATTGTGTTACTCTTTGGGTAAATGTGTACATTTACACCTTCAGTCGATGCTTCATATCCACATGAGGTGTGTTTATGTTTGGAACACAGTTCTTATATTAGATTCCCTGAGGATTTCAACACTAAACATAAAGCCACGACCCAGGGGGACAGCGCCCTCTAGTGGCAGTGACGTCAGGACTTCAGTGCTCTATAGTCCAGTACCTTAACCCTATTCTTTAACCTTACCGATATGAAGCGGATAAAAGCGCCAAATACTGATGGATTCTAGCCTTGGGATCCAAACTTTATTTAGAAAATTATCAATACAAGTATCCATATTCAGGGTATCTGCACACTTTTAACACATTGAGTGCCAAAACTGTATATATACCTTTTTGCAAATACACCCGTGGAGTGCCAAAAAGGTATATATACGTTTTTTTTATCTTTTTGTTTTTTTCGTTTCTTTCCACGCGGGAGGGGCTAGAGCAGCTCTGGATTCACCCTAGGCGATTCTGAGAAGGAAGGGACAGATGGATCACTGTGTCAAAAACATGGCTCCCCATCCGCTTCCATTCTATTTCCTTCTCTAAAACCCCTATAACTCCGAAACTTTTTACGCTGGGGAGAACGACTCATTTTGTTTCCGCGATCGCTTTGCCATTGTGACCCGCGTGAAAGATGTTATCGTTCCAGCCGTTAGCCAGGCCTATCGGGCAAAATGGAGGCATGCTTTTTTTTTCATGGATCGCTCGCCATGGAGTCTACAGCTTTAAACAGCACAATGGAACGCAACGGTGAGATTCCAGTCGCCTTTGTTTTCAAATGAGGCTCATTTGCAATCGGCCGAATTGTAAATGAGGACCATTTGAAAACCGGTTTGGCCGCCGACAGGCGCGCAGAACACATGGATGCATATTTACTCTGGCCCGGTGCTTTGGACTATGCTAAAGTCCTGTGACCGTCCGCACGCATCACAGATGGCCTCGTCTCCTCTCGAGCATGACATGTTTTGCATTCTGCTGTTACTGTCTTCTTCGCCTTTCAAAACAAAGTATTGCCAGCCACACGGCTGACACGACTCCCATTTTGCTCACCGGTTCACTGCTGCTGCTACTAGCTTTCTACTAGCCGGTAGCCGCAGAGCTAAGCTAACTACACGGAGCTAACTCCAAGTACTGGCACGGACTTCTGGAATGGAGTGCTCGGATCAGACCGATTGGATCGGACTTTTTCGCCGCAGTCCGATCTAATCCGATCCACGTTTTTTGACTGATACCAGACTGAATATCTGCCATAGTCAGAAACAGTAGAAGAGTAAAAAGCATCACGTCACGTTTATTAATTCTGCCCAGATCAAATTTAATACCTCCACTTACACAATTCCAGAAATTTTTAGGCCTTTAATTTCTAAAACTAAATTCAATACATTTTCTAAAACTAAATTCAATACCTTTTAAGACTTCTTAAGGATCCGCGGGGACCCTGATATTAATATCCATAAAAAAGAACAGGCCGATTCACTCACAGACTTGTGGGTGGAAGTGAAATTACATTGGCTCTGTGTTTATTAATGGCCCCTCAATGATATGAATTTGGGACAGATAAGACCATAGACATATAAAGGTGGCGATTAGGTATGTGGAGTGATATGTAAATAAATGTTGTAATTTAATTTATTTTATAGTTCAGAAGACTTGTTTGAAATCTTTCTTAACATACATTGTAAATGATACATTTCTGTATTTGGAAACGGTATGTAATAGTTTTTTTTTTATTTGTATGCAGTAAATATGTCATGCTTAGTTTGTCATGTAGTATTGTCAAAGTAATGAACTGATTGTGCTAAAACTACGTTTTTTTGTTTGTCATTTTGCTGCAGTGTCGTACATATGGGTGCATCGCATAGATTTTCATCATCAGTCGAGGTTCCATTAATTCCAGATCATCCTTCGGCTCTGAGGCATTGGTATCTCGGGCGCCATTTTAGCGTAGGCAAGCTTCCGCGTGTGTCACAGAAGGGGGCGTTCGGTAGGCCAATCAGAGCCAGGCGGGGGCGGGTCTTTTTGTAACCCAGCTCTTAACCATTTAAAAAGGCAGCAGCTGCGCAGCATCTAGTTAGTTTGAACTAACTCCACACTCTGGATTTGTGCAATAATAAATCGTGTTCTACAGTTTAAACAGGTTCCTATGTTCCTATACTTTTGGCTGTCTTGGAATATTTGTGTTATATGTTATGCTTTCAGTGCCATTATTTAAAATATGGAACAATGACATTTCATTTGTAATGTCATTGTCATTTGAGAAAATTCTCAAATGAACAATTATTTCAGTCTTTCAAAGTTGATAGCTCTGTTCTGACCTGAATAGCTAAAATAAGGATGTTGGATAAAGGCAATTCTGCAATGTGACCAGCATATTTCATGTAGTCTGTGAAAGGAGACAAAAATATTTTGTGACTATTACTGTTGAAAGTATTTTGGTATGAAAATATGCAATTTAGATGTAACCAAATATAGGCCTACGCCGACTGGATCCATCCATAACTCTTAACCACTTGAAAATAGGTTGAAAATTCAGGGAGTTGTGAGGATTTTAATTGTGGAGAGACCGTCTGCTTCAATGGACATAAATGCATTAGAACAGTGGTTTTCAACCTTTTTCATATCAAGGTCCATTATTTATTTGCCATTTGAGCCACGGAACACCGTTTGATGAGCTTTAGCCTCTCACACCCAAAACGTAGAATATGTTGTGTTGTTATCGTTCGATAAGATGCTGTCAAAATAACAATTCTTTACGTTCTCTAATTGTGTACTTCTATAGTAAGTAATGTAGATGTTTAACAATTTGACTCTTGAGAGTGTGAAATGTTATACTCAAGATTTAAAGCTCTATAAGGGTCCATTTGGTTATCAACTCCATCATTTAGCTGGGGACCACCTGGGACCCCCTCAAGGACCACTGGTGGTCCCCGGACCACTGGTTGAGAACCATTGCACTGACAAGTCCCGGAAAAGACGCACTGTGATTGGCCAGTAGTCAACGCGCTGTGAGCGCTGTGATTGGCCAGTAGTCACTTTGAGTCTCAGTTTGCCTACGCTAAAATGACGGCCGCGATACCAGTTGCTCCAACGCACTGCAGAGGCCAATGAGGTATCTAGGTTTCTATATCTATGGATAAGAGACTGTGTTCATGATTTGTGCAATTTTTTGCCAAACAGACCCTCCCACAAATGTCAGAAGTCAATCGTAGTCAATCCGAAGGGAATATGAAAAATCTGACTGATACATCTTGATCACATGACCAAAGAGTGCGTGTGTGCCGATTTGTGTGTGTTTTGAAGATAAACCAAAACGGTGGAAAAACCTGAAATCGGATAAGGGGCGGGACCTATATGGGAAGTTGCATGATCCAAGGAGTCCAGGGAAAAAAAGATTTTTGATGCTATGACCTACGGTTCAAGAGTTAAAGGCCAAAAAGTGAATCGGCCTTTTTTAATAGATATTGATATGGATAATTGTATGGATAATTTTTGAGTGGTGCCAACCACTCCTACATTTGACCGTGTCTGTGTGTCCGTCTGTGTGTCCGTATGTGTGTCCGTATGAGCACGGCCTCTCTGTATGAGTGTCCGTATGAGCACGGCCTCTCTGTATGTTTGAGCACAGCTTCAACAGCTGCAACCATACAGGTACAGGTACAGTACAGTACAGACCGTACAGTACAGTACAGTACAGTACGGTACAGGTAAAGTACAGTACAGACCGTACAGTACAGGTACAGTACAGTACAGTACAGGTACAGTACAGTACAGTACAGTACAGTACAGTACAGTACAGTACAGACCATACAATACAGTACAGTACAGTACAGTACGTACAGTACAGGTACAGTACAGACCACACAGTAAAGTACAGTACAGTACAGACCGTACAGTACAGTACAGTACAGTACTGTACAGTACAGTACAGACCGTACAGTACAGTACAGTACAGTACAGTACAGTACAGTACAGCCCGTACAGTACAGTACAGTACAGACCGTACAGTACAGACCGTACAGTACAGTACAGTACGTACAGTACAGGTACAGTACAGGTACGGTACAGTACGTACAGTACAGTACAGACCGTACAGTACAGCACAGGTACAGGTACAGGTACAGGTACAGTACAGTACAGGTACAGTACAGTACAGACCGTACAGTACAGTACAGTACACACACATACACACACTTTTGAGTAAAAATACTTAAAATGAGTACAAATACTTAAATATTAGTAAAGATACTTTAAAGTTCCTAAACTGAGTAAAAATACTTTAAATGAGTAAAAATACTTAAAATGCGTAAAAATACTTAAAAGATGTTAAAATGAGTAAAAACACGTACAAATCTGTACAAACATTTTAAAGTACTTAAAATGAGTAAAAATACATTGAAGTCATCAAAGTCTGTAAAAAGTAACTAATGAAATGAACTCATGAAAGGCACCACTCTCTTCACACTGGGTGTGATTTTTTAAATAAGGTTTGGATCCCGAGGCTAGAATCCATCAGTAGATCCTAAAGAAGCCTCATGCTAAATGTGGTGCTTTTATCCGCTTCGTATCGTTAATTTTGCTAAGGTACCCCACTATAAGTAAGTAAGTAAGACTCTATGGCAGGGCTGCCATAACTCCTGGATCCCGCATGAGTCTCCTGGTTTTTGACCACGTCTCCTGATACTCTTCTGGATTCTGAGCCCTGCTCTATGGCCTACTTCCTTACTTACTTATTTGAAAAAGAACTCACTTGACACAGATGCAGCTGCTGCTTTAGGTTGTGCTGCAATAAATAAAACAGTTTTCAAATTAAATTAAACATGTAAACAGTGTTTTTACTAACATTTGAAAAACCATGGGATATTTTCCGTGATCGCCGTCCGCCATGTGTGTGTTTTGATATCAAAAGATATCTCTCCTATTTTCAGGTCCTCCATCATGCTGTATAAGCATTCTATTGTGAAGCCGAGCATGTTTAGTCTGTGTAATGATGACTCTGTGTTCTCTAACATTACAACATGTTTAGAATGTGTAATGATGATTCTGTGTTCTCTAACATTTTAACATGTTTAGAATGTGTTCTCTAACATTACAACATGTTTAGCCTGTGTAATGATGACTCTGTGTTCTCTAACATTATAACATGTTTAGAATGTGTTCTCTAACATTATAACATGTTTAGCCTGTGTAATGATGACTCTGTGTTCTCTAACATTATAACATGTTTAGCCTGTGTAATGATGATTCTGTGTTCTCTAACATTACAACATGTTTAGAATGTGTTCTCTAACATTATAACATGTTTAGCCTGTGTAATGATGACTCTGTGTTCTCTAACATTATAACATGTTTAGCCTGTGTAATGATGATTCTGTGTTCTCTAACATTATAACATGTTTAGCCTGTGTAATGATGACTCTGTGTTCTCTAACATTATAACATGTTTAGCCTGTGTAATGATGATTCTGTGTTCTCTAACATTACAACATGTTTAGCCTGTGTAATGATGATTCTGTGTTCTCTAACATTACAACATGTTTAGCCTGTGTAATGATGATTCTGTGTTCTCTAACATTACAACATGTTTAGCCTGTGTAATGATGATTCTGTGTTCTCTAACATTACAACATGTTTAGCCTGTGTAATGATGATTCTGTGTTCTCTAACATTACAACGTGTTTAGCCTGTGTAATGATGATTCTGTGTTCTCTAACATTACAACGTGTTTAGCCTGTGTAATGATGATTCTGTGTTCTCTAACATTACAACGTGTTTAGCCTGTGTAATGATGATTCTGTGTTCTCTAACATTACAACGTGTTTAGCCTGTGTAATGATGATTCTGTGTTCTCTAACATTACAACGTGTTTAGCCTGTGTAATGATGATTCTGTGTTCTCTAACATTACAACGTGTTTAGCCTGTGTAATGATGATTCTGTGTTCTCTAACATTACAACGTGTTTAGCCTGTGTAATGATGATTCTGTGTT
This sequence comes from Gymnoscopelus braueri, assembly GCF_963280865.1. NCBI lineage: Eukaryota > Metazoa > Chordata > Actinopteri > Myctophiformes > Myctophidae > Gymnoscopelus > Gymnoscopelus braueri. Next base: position 33,534 of record NW_027660952.1, on the reverse strand, counting down.
CTCTAACATTACAACGTGTTTAGCCTGTGTAATGATGATTCTGTGTTCTCTAACATTACAACGTGTTTAGCCTGTGTAATGATGATTCTGTGTTCTCTAACATTACAACGTGTTTAGCCTGTGTAATGATGATTCTGTGTTCTCTAACATTACAACGTGTTTAGCCTGTGTAATGATGATTCTGTGTTCTCTAACATTACAACGTGTTTAGCCTGTGTAATGATGATTCTGTGTTCTCTAACATTACAACGTGTTTAGCCTGTGTAATGATGATTCTGTGTTCTCTAACATTACAACGTGTTTAGCCTGTGTAATGATGATTCTGTGTTCTCTAACATTACAACGTGTTTAGCCTGTGTAATGATGATTCTGTGTTCTCTAACATTACAACGTGTTTAGCCTGTGTAATGATGATTCTGTGTTCTCTAACATTACAACGTGTTTAGCCTGTGTAATGATGATTCTGTGTTCTCTAACATTACAACGTGTTTAGCCTGTGTAATGATGATTCTGTGTTCTCTAACATTACAACGTGTTTAGCCTGTGTAATGATGATTCTGTGTTCTCTAACATTACAACGTGTTTAGCCTGTGTAATGATGATTCTGTGTTCTCTAACATTACAACGTGTTTAGCCTGTGTAATGATGATTCTGTGTTCTCTAACATTACAACGTGTTTAGCCTGTGTAATGATGATTCTGTGTTCTCTAACATTACAACGTGTTTAGCCTGTGTAATGATGATTCTGTGTTCTCTAACATTACAACGTGTTTAGCCTGTGTAATGATGATTCTGTGTTCTCTAACATTACAACGTGTTTAGCCTGTGTAATGATGATTCTGTGTTCTCTAACATTACAACGTGTTTAGCCTGTGTAATGATGATTCTGTGTTCTCTAACATTACAACGTGTTTAGCCTGTGTAATGATGATTCTGTGTTCTCTAACATTACAACGTGTTTAGCCTGTGTAATGATGATTCTGTGTTCTCTAACATTACAACGTGTTTAGCCTGTGTAATGATGATTCTGTGTTCTCTAACATTACAACGTGTTTAGCCTGTGTAATGATGATTCTGTGTTCTCTAACATTACAACGTGTTTAGCCTGTGTAATGATGACTCTGTGTTCTCTAACATTACAACATGTTTAGCCTGTGTAATGATGACTCTGTGTTCTCTAACATTACAACATGTTTAGCCTGTGTAATGATGACTCTGTGTTCTCTAACATTATAACATGTTTAGCCTGTGTAATGATGACTCTGTGTTCTCTAACATTATAACATGTTTAGCCTGTGTAATGATGACTCTGTGTTCTCTAACATTACAACATGTTTAGCCTGTGTAATGATGACTCTGTGTTCTCTAACAATACAACATGTTTAGCCTGTGTAATGATGATTCTGTGTTCTCTAACATTACAACATGTTTAGCCTGTGTAATGATGATTCTGTGTTCTCTAACATTACAACATGTTTAGCCTGTGTAATGATGATTCTGTGTTCTCTAACATTACAACATGTTTAGCCTGTGTAATGATGATTCTGTGTTCTCTAACATTACAACATGTTTAGCCTGTGTAATGATGATTCTGTGTTCTCTAACATTACAACATGTTTAGCCTGTGTAATGATGACTCTGTGTTCTCTAACATTACAACATGTTTAGCCTGTGTAATGATGACTCTGTGTTCTCTAACATTACAACATGTTTAGCCTGTGTAATGATGACTCTGTGTTCTCTAACATTACAACATGTTTAGCCTGTGTAATGATGATTCTGTGTTCTCTAACATTATAACATGTTTAGCCTGTGTAATGATGATTCTGTGTTCTCTAACATTACAACATGTTTAGCCTGTGTAATGATGATTCTGTGTTCTCTAACATTACAACATGTTTAGCCTGTGTAATGATGATTCTGTGTTCTCTAACATTACAACATGTTTAGCCTGTGTAATGATGATTCTGTGTTCTCTAACATTATAACATGTTTAGCCTGTGTAATGATGATTCTGTGTTCTCTAACATTATAACATGTTTAGCCTGTGTAATGATGATTCTGTGTTCTCTAACATTACAACATGTTTAGCCTGTGTAATGATGATTCTGTGTTCTCTAACATTACAACATGTTTAGCCTGTGTAATGATGACTCTGTGTTCTCTAACATTATAACATGTTTAGCCTGTGTAATGATGATTCTGTGTTCTCTAACATTACAACATGTTTAGCCTGTGTAATGATGATTCTGTGTTTAACATTACAACATGTTTAGCCTGTGTAATGATGATTCTGTGTTCTCTAACATTACAACATGTTTAGCCTGTGTAATGATGATTCTGTGTTCTCTAACATTATAACATGTTTAGCCTGTGTAATGATGATTCTGTGTTCTCTAACATTACAACATGTTTAGCCTGTGTAATGATGATTCTGTGTTCTCTAACATTATAACATGTTTAGCCTGTGTAATGATGATTCTGTGTTCTCTAACATTATAACATGTTTAGCCTGTGTAATGATGATTCTGTGTTCTCTAACATTACAACATGTTTAGCCTGTGTAATGATGATTCTGTGTTTAACATTACAACATGTTTAGCCTGTGTAATGATGATTCTGTGTTTAACATTACAACATGTTTAGCCTGTGTAATGATGATTCTGTGTTTAACATTACAACATGTTTAGCCTGTGTAATGATGATTCTGTGTTCTCTAACATTACAACATGTTTAGCCTGTGTAGTGATGATTCTGTGTTCTCTAACATTATAACATGTTTAGCCTGTGTAATGATGATTCTGTGTTCTCTAACATTACAACATGTTTAGCCTGTGTAATGATGATTCTGTGTTCTCTAACATTATAACATGTTTAGCCTGTGTAATGATGATTCTGTGTTCTCTAACATTATAACATGTTTAGCCTGTGTAATGATGATTCTGTGTTCTCTAACATTACAACATGTTTAGCCTGTGTAATGATGATTCTGTGTTTAACATTACAACATGTTTAGCCTGTGTAATGATGATTCTGTGTTTAACATTACAACATGTTTAGCCTGTGTAATGATGATTCTGTGTTTAACATTACAACATGTTTAGCCTGTGTAGTGATGATTCTGTGTTCTCTAACATTACAACATGTTTAGCCTGTGTAATGATGATTCTGTGTTCTCTAACATTACAACATGTTTAGCCTGTGTAATGATGATTCTGTGTTCTCTAACATTATAACATGTTTAGCCTGTGTAATGATGATTCTGTGTTCTCTAACATTACAACATGTTTAGCCTGTGTAATGATGATTCTGTGTTCTCTAACATTATAACATGTTTAGCCTGTGTAATGATGACTCTGTGTTCTCTAACATTATAACGTGTTTAGCCTGTGTAATGATGATTCTGTGTTCTCTAACATTACAACGTGTTTAGCCTGTGTAATGATGATTCTGTGTTCTCTAACATTACAACGTGTTTAGCCTGTGTAATGATGACTCTGTGTTCTCTAACATTATAACATGTTTAGCCTGTGTAATGATGACTCTGTGTTCTCTAACATTATAACATGTTTAGCCTGTGTAATGATGACTCTGTGTTCTCTAACATTATAACATGTTTAGCCTGTGTAATGATGACTCTGTGTTCTCTAACATTACAACATGTTTAGCCTGTGTAATGATGATTCTGTGTTCTCTAACATTACAACATGTTTAGCCTGTGTAATGATGATTCTGTGTTCTCTAACATTACAACATGTTTAGCCTGTGTAATGATGATTCTGTGTTCTCTAACATTACAACATGTTTAGCCTGTGTAATGATGATTCTGTGTTCTCTAACATTATAACATGTTTAGCCTGTGTAATGATGATTCTGTGTTCTCTAACATTACAACATGTTTAGCCTGTGTAATGATGATTCTGTGTTCTCTAACATTACAACATGTTTAGCCTGTGTAATGATGATTCTGTGTTCTCTAACATTATAACGTGTTTAGCCTGTGTAATGATGATTCTGTGTTCTCTAACATTACAACGTGTTTAGCCTGTGTAATGATGATTCTGTGTTCTCTAACATTACAACGTGTTTAGCCTGTGTAATGATGACTCTGTGTTCTCTAACATTATAACATGTTTAGCCTGTGTAATGATGACTCTGTGTTCTCTAACATTATAACATGTTTAGCCTGTGTAATGATGACTCTGTGTTCTCTAACATTATAACATGTTTAGCCTGTGTAATGATGACTCTGTGTTCTCTAACATTACAACATGTTTAGCCTGTGTAATGATGATTCTGTGTTCTCTAACATTACAACATGTTTAGCCTGTGTAATGATGATTCTGTGTTCTCTAACATTACAACATGTTTAGCCTGTGTAATGATGATTCTGTGTTCTCTAACATTACAACATGTTTAGCCTGTGTAATGATGATTCTGTGTTCTCTAACATTATAACATGTTTAGCCTGTGTAATGATGATTCTGTGTTCTCTAACATTACAACATGTTTAGCCTGTGTAATGATGATTCTGTGTTTAACATTACAACATGTTTAGCCTGTGTAATGATGATTCTGTGTTCTCTAACATTACAACATGTTTAGCCTGTGTAATGATGACTCTGTGTTCTCTAACATTATAACATGTTTAGCCTGTGTAATGATGATTCTGTACATTATAACATGTTTAGCCTGTGTAATGATGATTCTGTGTTCTCTAACATTACAACATGTTTAGCCTGTGTAATGATGATTCTGTGTTCTCTAACATTATAACATGTTTAGCCTGTGTAATGATGATTCTGTGTTCTCTAACATTACAACATGTTTAGCCTGTGTAATGATGATTCTGTGTTCTCTAACATTACAACATGTTTAGCCTGTGTAATGATGATTCTGTGTTCTCTAACATTACAACATGTTTAGCCTGTGTAATGATGACTCTGTGTTCTCTAACATTACAACATGTTTAGCCTGTGTAATGATGATTCTGTGTTCTCTAACATTACAACATGTTTAGCCTGTGTAATGATGATTCTGTGTTCTCTAACATTATAACATGTTTAGCCTGTGTAATGATGATTCTGTGTTCTCTAACATTACAACATGTTTAGCCTGTGTAATGATGATTCTGTGTTCTCTAACATTACAACATGTTTAGCCTGTGTAATGATGATTCTGTGTTCTCTAACATTATAACATGTTTAGCCTGTGTAATGATGATTCTGTGTTCTCTAACATTATAACATGTTTAGCCTGTGTAATGATGATTCTGTGTTTAACATTACAACATGTTTAGCCTGTGTAATGATGACTCTGTGTTCTCTAACATTATAACATGTTTAGCCTGTGTAATGATGATTCTGTGTTCTCTAACATTATAACATGTTTAGCCTGTGTAATGATGATTCTGTGTTCTCTAACATTACAACATGTTTAGCCTGTGTAATGATGATTCTGTGTTCTCTAACATTATATCATGTTTAGCCTGTGTAATGATGATTCTGTGTTATCTAACATTATAACATGTTTAGCCTGTGTAATGATGATTCTGTGTTATCTAACATTATAACATGTTTAGCCTGTGTAATGATGACTCTGTGTTCTCTAACATTATAACATGTTTAGCCTGTGTAATGATGACTCTGTGTTCTTTAACATTATAACATGTTTAGCCTGTGTAATGATGACTCTGTGTTCTCTAACATTACAACATGTTTAGCCTGTGTAATGATGATTCTGTGTTCTCTAACATTACAACATGTTTAGCCTGTGTAATGATGATTCTGTGTTCTCTAACATTATAACATGTTTAGTCTGTGTAATGATGATTCTGTGTTCTCTAACATTATAACATGTTTAGCCTGTGTAATGATGACTCTGTGTTCTCTAACATTACAACATGTTTAGCCTGTGTAATGATGATTCTGTGTTTAACATTACAACATGTTTAGCCTGTGTAATGATGATTCTGTGTTCTCTAACATTACAACATGTTTAGCCTGTGTAATGATGATTCTGTGTTCTCTAACATTACAACATGTTTAGCCTGTGTAATGATGACTCTGTGTTCTCTAACATTACAACATGTTTAGCCTGTGTAATGATGATTCTGTGTTCTCTAACATTATAACATGTTTAGCCTGTGTAATGATGATTCTGTGTTTAACATTACAACATGTTTAGCCTGTGTAATGATGACTCTGTGTTCTCTAACATTACAACATGTTTAGCCTGTGTAATGATGATTCTGTGTTCTCTAACATTACAACATGTTTAGCCTGTGTAATGATGATTCTGTGTTCTCTAACATTATAACATGTTTAGCCTGTGTAATGATGATTCTGTGTTCTCTAACATTACAACATGTTTAGCCTGTGTAATGATGATTCTGTGTTCTCTAACATTACAACATGTTTAGCCTGTGTAATGATGATTCTGTGTTCTCTAACATTACAACATGTTTAGCCTGTGTAATGATGATTCTGTGTTCTCTAACATTACAACATGTTTAGCCTGTGTAATGATGATTCTGTGTTATCTAACATTACAACATGTTTAGCCTGTGTAATGATGATTCTGTGTTCTCTAACATTATAACATGTTTAGCCTGTGTAATGATGACTCTGTGTTCTCTAACATTATAACATGTTTAGCCTGAGTAATGATGACTCTGTGTTCTCTAACATTATAACATGTTTAGCCTGTGTAATGATGACTGTGTTCTCTAACATTATAACATGTTTAGCCTGTGTAATGATGACTCTGTGTTCTCTAACATTATAACATGTTTAGCCTGTGTAATGATGACTCTGTGTTCTCTAACATTATAACATGTTTAGCCTGTGTAATGATGACTGTGTTCTCTAACATTATAACATGTTTAGCCTGTGTAATGATGACTCTGTGTTCTCTAACATTATAACATGTTTAGCCTGTGTAATGATGACTCTGTGTTCTCTAACATTATAACATGTTTAGCCTGTGTAATGATGATTCTGTGTTCTCTAACATTACAACATGTTTAACCTGTGTAATGATGATTCTGTGTTCTCTAACATTACAACATGTTTAACCTGTGTAACGATGACTCTGTGTTCTCTAACATTTCAGCTAACACCCCTGATGTCATTGTTGTTAATGAAAACCATAGGGAGGTGTTCATTCTCGAGGTCGGCTGTACTTTTGATTACAGCTTAGAGGAAGCCTTCCTAACCAAAAGGAAAAATATCATCAGCTAGAGCAGACCATCTCTCAGCTAGGCTACAGATGTAAACTTTTGGTTTTATCTTTGGTAGCCTAGGGCACAAGTTGGTTGTGAGGGGCCTTCAAATGGTTAAATGTCCTTTGTACAAGGCATTCTTGTACTTCTGTTTATATGGACATAAATAAATATTTCAAATGTGTGTTTACTTGGGGGTTGTCCGGGTGTGTGTTTACTTGGGGGTTGTCCGGGGGTCATGAGTGGCTGCCTCATGCCAGAGGGGCCCTGTAGCAGACCTGAAGGAGGCATGCCAGGCTGGCTGGACATCATGCTCTTCTTCTGGAGTCTCTGCTGCCCCTTCACCTCCATCTTCTGGATTATATCCATGATCAGGTTTATGTATTCATCCTGATGGTCACATACAGTAGAGAGTCAAGTGATTTCAGCTGTTAAGACACTGGAATTAACTTTTACTTCCTGTATTTCCAAAAGAAAAGACAGGGCCTCACTAGGTATACATGAGTTTGCTGTAATAATGTTAATAATGTTTGGTGGATACAGTATTTGACAAAATCCCTGTTGTTTATTTTACTTTTAAACTATGTTGTTGTTTTCATTGTCTCCACATACAGTGTAAATCCCCCCCATACAGTACTGTGGTCCCTGTCAAAGCCAACCTACACTGTTGGCCTTGGAAAGATGTAGAACAACATGCCTCCTCTTTGGTCTACTGTTAGAAAATCAAACCATGCCAAATAAATGTTTCAATTTCTATAGAAATGTGTTTGGGACCGCTACATTGGACCTCATGTAGTCACTAATACATGGAAATAAATGGAATGGAGAGAATATTAGATTCTTACCTCACTGTTAGCTGATTCATAATGGTCTCCCTCTGCTTTCCGAGCGTAAGTCATCAAGCTCTCCATCCTCTTGTCCTTCAGTTCACGTGGGCCTGGGTTCGGATAGATGGCTGTTACACTGCTCAGCCAACACACAGAGAATGAAAGAAACAAAGTCACACTTAAAATATTAAACTCTACCAATTATCTTGCATGATCCAATAATGGATCAGTTCAGGTCAAGGTGAGCAGACATTGTATTGGTTCTGGTTTCTATGTGGTGAAGACTCACATCTTGTTGACATAGACGTCACGGAAGTTCTGTGTGATGCCTTCATGCCAAGACTTCCTCCTGCCTGCTGTGGACATGGAGTCCAAGCTGAGAGAAAGAGAATGATAGAAAAGATTAGAAAAAGTGCTCCTCGGAGCACAGGTCTCCGCCATGTCAGGTAGGTTATTGTGGGACAGCAATATTTGGAATTCGCCAATCAGGATGGAATATAAAAAATCGGACGGAACCATCTTGATCACTTGACTATAGAGATAATGTGTACTGATTTGCATGATGTTTGGAAAAAAATTGTATGAGTAATATAAAAAAGAAGAATCGGCCTCCTGGTGGCGCTATAATAGGGCAATGTTAAAAGGGTGGCGTTTGTTCTTCAACATAGTGCGAATGTGCGTTCAAAGTTCCACCGCAATCGGACGCTGTGTTCATGATTTGCGGCATTTTGTTGAAAACGCGTGATGTTTGGATCAAATCTGTAGGAATAATATAAAAAAATGGGTTTTGCACAAATTGGCCTCCTGGTGGCGCTATAACAGGGCCATGTAAAAGGTTTTGAATTGGCATCCAGGGAGTGTGTGTGCACAGTTTCGCAGCGACCGGGCCAACGGTGCCAGAGATTAGGTGGTAACACACAGACAGGACGGACGGACACACGGACGGACGGACGGACGGAGGGTGAAACATACTCTCTCGCCAGGCCGAGACAACAAGGAGACATCAAAGAAAAGGGGGGAAACAATGAGGAACAGACATTAATACAGAATCGTAGTTTCAATGTGTATTTGGTTCATAAACATAAGACTTTATGTTGAGTGAATAGATGAATGTGAGAGTTCCAGTCAACTCATCCAGGGAGGGACATTCCCTACAATTCTGTAGTCGATCAATATTGATTCCTTTCCAATCTACAGAATGTGCTACACGTTGGCATGCGGTGACAGCTGTCACTCATAACCTCAGACACACCCAGTTTACTGCTTTAGTGATAGTATACTAGCATATTAGTGGTGACACTTTAAGTGTGAACTATGTGTGAATGTAACGTTAGGAGGTCATTAGGAGCTCAGGTAAAGACTCATTACTGACCTCTGTGTCATAAGACCTGGTTCCAGGATGGACTGCACCACAACATCATTCCCTCCCATGGCGTTCCCTCCTACATAGACACACACAATGAAAGGGTGGAATATAATTATATAAAGTTAAAAACATTTTAACTTCTTGCAAATGATCAGCAACTATAACTCACCCATAGCATTAAGGTCCCTCATTGTAGGCTGTCCCTGAAGGGTCTGTATGTGTGTCAGGGTCTGTGGAGGTTTAATCTGATCATCTTCATATGTGAGGCCGAAGGCAGCCCAAGCTCTCGCTATGGTGTCAGAGTCTATCTGGATGAGAGTGTTGATGTTGGGCTGGGCTGTGGGGAGCAGGAGGAGGAGAGACAGAGGGATGCAAGAGAGAGGTGGATAGGAGGAGTGAAAAGAGGAATTAATATGAGTGTATGTGAATGTGCACAGACTGTGTAACTATTATTACTGCAGTGTTGATTAACTAAAAACAAATAATTGTACTCTTGTGTACAGTAACTGATCACATCTTTAATGTAAAATCTTGAATTACTTCTATTATTATTATACTGTATATACAAAGATCAGCTAACACAGGGACGCTGTCTGAACCTTCTCTAAAACACCCTGGACAACGCTCCACACGTCCTAGACTCTTCTCTCTTCTCTAAAACACTCTGGACAACGCTCCACACGTCCTAGACTCTTTTCTCTTCTCTAAAACACCCTGGACAACGCTCCACACGTCCTAGACTCTTCTCTCTTCTCTAAAACACCCTGGACAACGCTCCACACGTCCTAGACTCTTCTCTCTTCTCTAAAACACTCTGGACAACGCTCCACACGTCCTAGACTCTTCTCTCTTCTCTAAAACACTCTGGACAACGCTCCACACGTCCTAGACTCTTTTCTCTTCTCTAAAACACCCTGGACAACGCTCCACACGTCCTAGACTCTTCTCTCTTCTCTAAAACACCCTGGACAACGCTCCACACGTCCTAGACTCTTCTCTCTTCTCTAAAACACCCTGGACAACGCTCCACACGTCCTAGACTCTTCTCTCTTCTCTAAAACACCCTGGACAACGCTCCACACGTGCTAGACTCTTCTCTCTTCTCTAAAACACCCTGGACAACGCTCCACACGTCCTAGACTCTTTTCTCTTCTCTAAAACACCCTGGACAACGCTAAACACGTCCTAGACTCTTCTCTCTTCTCTAAAACACCCTGGACAACGCTCCACACGTCCTAGACTCTTCTCTCTTCTCTAAAACACTCTGGACAACGCTCCACACGTCCTAGACTCTTCTCTCTTCTCTAAAACACCCTGGACAACGCTCCACACGTCCTAGACTCTTCTCTCTTCTCTAAAACACCCTGGACAACGCTCCACACGTCCTAGACTCTTCTCTCTTCTCTAAAACACTCTGGACAACGCTCCACACGTCCTAGACTCTTCTCTCTTCTCTAAAACACTCTGGACAACGCTCCACACGTCCTAGACTCTTCTCTCTTCTCTAAAACACTCTGGACAACGCTCCACACGTCCTAGACTCTTCTCTCTTCTCTAAAACACCCTGGACAACGCTCCACACGTCCTAGACTCTTCTCTCTTCTCTAAAACACTCTGGACAACGCTCCACACGTCCTAGACTCTTTTCTCTTCTCTAAAACACTCTGGACAACGCTCCACACGTCCTAGACTCTTTTCTCTTCTCTAAAACACCCTGGACAACGCTCCACACGTCCTAGACTCTTTTCTCTTCTCTAAAACACCCTGGACAACGCTCCACACGTCCTAGACTCTTTTCTCTTCTCTAAAACACCCTGGACAACGCTCCACACGTCCTAGACTCTTTTCTCTTCTCTAAAACACCCTGGACAACGCTCCACACGTCCTAGACTCTTCTCTCTTCTCTAAAACACCCTGGACAACGCTCCACACGTCCTAGACTCTTCTCTCTTCTCTAAAACACCCTGGACAACGCTCCACACGTCCTAGACTCTTCTCTCTTCTCTAAAACACCCTGGACAACGCTCCACACGTCCTAGACTCTTCTCTCTTCTCTAAAACACCCTGGACAACGCTCCACACGTCCTAGACTCTTCTCTCTTCTCTAAAACACCCTGGACAACGCTCCACACGTCCTAGACTCTTTTCTCTTCTCTAAAACACCCTGGACAACGCTCCACACGTCCTAGACTCTTTTCTCTTCTCTAAAACACTCTGGACAACGCTCCACACGTCCTAGACTCTTTTCTCTTCTCTAAAACACTCTGGACAACGCTCCACACGTCCTAGACTCTTTTCTCTTCTCTAAAACACTCTGGACAACGCTCCACACGTCCTAGACTCTTTTCTCTTCTCTAAAACACCCTGGACAACGCTCCACACGTCCTAGACTCTTTTCTCTTCTCTAAAACACCCTGGACAACGCTCCACACGTCCTAGACTCTTTTCTCTTCTCTAAAACACTCTGGACAACGCTCCACACGTCCTAGACTCTTTTCTCTTCTCTAAAACACCCTGGACAACGCTCCACACGTCCTAGACTCTTCTCTCTTCTCTAAAACACCCTGGACAACGCTCCACACGTCCTAGACTCTTTTCTCTTCTCTAAAACACCCTGGACAACGCTCCACACGTCCTAGACTCTTCTCTCTTCTCTAAAACACCCTGGACAACGCTCCACACGTCCTAGACTCTTTTCTCTTCTCTAAAACACCCTGGACAACGCTCCACACGTCCTAGACTCTTTTCTCTTCTCTAAAACACTCTGGACAACGCTCCACACGTCCTAGACTCTTTTCTCTTCTCTAAAACACCCTGGACAACGCTCCACACGTCCTAGACTCTTTTCTCTTCTCTAAAACACTCTGGACAACGCTCCACACGTCCTAGACTCTTTTCTCTTCTCTAAAACACCCTGGACAACGCTCCACACGTCCTAGACTCTTCTCTCTTCTCTAAAACACCCTGGACAACGCTCCACACGTCCTAGACTCTTCTCTCTTCTCTAAAACACCCTGGACAATGCTCCACACGTCCTAGACTCTTCTCTCTTCTCTAAAACACACTGGACAACGCTCCACACGTCCTAGACTCTTCTCTCTTCTCTAAAACACCCTGGACAACGCTCCACACGTCCTAGACTCTTCTCTCTTCTCTAAAACACCCTGGACAAAGCTCCACACGTCCTAGACTCTTCTCTCTTCTCTAAAACACCCTGGACAACGCTCCACACGTCCTAGACTCTTCTCTCTTCTCTAAAACACCCTGGACAACTCTCCACACGTCTTAGACTCTTGTCTCTTCTCTAAAACACTCTGGAAAACGCTCCAAACGTCCTAGACTCTTCTCTAAAACACCATGGACAACGTTCCACACGTCCCAAACAGTGGGTGGGACCCATTTGTGGGTCACGGGTCCATTTGTATGGGTCGTGAGCAAATATCACCTTTATTGTCTCCGCCAGGCCGAAAGGCATGGCGAGAGAGTATGTTTTACCCCCTGTCCGTCCGTCCGTCCGTCCGTGTGTGTGTGTGTGTGTCCGTCCTTCTGTCTGTGACCAGCTAATCTCCGTCACCGTTGGCCCGGTCGCTGTGAAACTGCGCACACACACTCCCTGGATGCCACAGCAGAACCTCTGCCCCACATTTTTCAGATCAGCCTGTCATAGCGCCACCATGAGGCCGACTTTTGCAAAACATTTTTTTTGCTATTACTCCTACAGATTTTGTCCAAAAAACACGCAAATCGGTACACAGTATCTCTATAGTCATGTGATCAACACGGATCTGTCTGATTTTCCATATTCCATCATGATTGGCTAAAATTGGCTTCCAAAGTTTGCAGGATTGGTTCATTTTGAACAAAATGCCTCAAATCATGAACGCAGCATGCGATTTCCGTGAAATTTTCCACAGAGATTCCCACTTGGCCCAGGAAGAAATGCCACTTGAAAACGTTCACATCAGCCTCATGGTGGCGCTATAACAGGCCGATTCACGTTTTTAGCTATAACTGCACCGATCTGTGTAAAACTTTGCACGCACACTCCCTAGAGGCCAAGGAAAAACCTTTGCCCGGCATTTTGCACATATGCCTTTTAGAGCGCCACCAGGAGGCTGAGTTTTGTAAAACACATTGTTTGCTCTTACTCCTTCAGATTCTGTCCAAAAATCACGCAAATCAGTACACAGTATCTCTATAGTCATGTGATCAACATGGATGTGTCCGATATTTCATATTCCATCCTACTTGGCTAACATTAGCTTCCAAATTTTGCAGGATAGGTCCCTTTTGAACAAAATTCCTCAAATCATGAACGCAGTGTGCGATTTCCGTGAAATTTTGCACGCACATTCCCACTAGGCCGAGGAAGAAATGCCACCCTTTTCACATTGGCCTGTTATAGCGCCACCAGCAGGTCTAATTTAACAAACCACATTTTTGGAACAAAATGCCTCAAATTATGAATGCAGTGTCCGATTGTCGTGCAAGGCACGAAATGGCACCCTTTTCACATTGGCCTATTATAGCGCCACCAGGAGGCCACAATAACCTACCTGACCTGGCGGAGACTTGTGCTCCGAGGAGCACTTTTTCTAGTTTTGTATAATTTTTTTGTTTTAAATTATTTAAAAAAACTATCTAACATTTTTATTAACACATCGAGTGCCATAAACGGTCCGGACCGTTTTTGAGGATCCAAACGAGAAGTGCCGAAAACGGTCGGGACCGTTTTTGACCCAATTCTATTTTTATACGAGTGGCCCACGTGGGCGCTAAAACGAAACTTTGACATCACCCAAGGAGTTTCTGAGAAGAAGAGGCTGGATGTGGCTCCATGTCAAAAATCCTTCCGGTCGGCGTTTTCAATGTTATCTCCTTGACTAAAAGCTTAATATCTCCATTTCTTTTTAACGTGGTGGAAACGAGCCGTTTTCGATCGGCGATCACGCTGCAATGGAGGATCGCGTTGGAAATATTATTGTTCCAGGCGTTAGTCGGGACCCTCCGCCGTCTCGCACGCACGCTTTGTTTACATGCACTTCCGCGTCGGGGCTTCTACAGCACGAAACGTATAACGCAAGTGGATGGAAGAAATGCAGGCACTCAACGTATAATATTTTAATAAAACTCTGGCACCCAATGTGTTAATTTCATTAATTTCATTAATTTCATTAACTTCAGACGCCAACTCACCCCCCTAGCACTCACCTTTTCAGAATCTTAGACACCTCTTAGCATTCACCTCAGTCATTCGTTCTCGTGTCGTGTCACTTGTTTTTTCTTGACCACGATGTTAAGATTTAGATAGTAGTTTATTTAAATAGATGCTATATAGGTTAATTGTTCCTGCTATCCTATAGTTTCAATGTGAAGATTATTATTTTGGTATTATAATGTTTAGACAGATTCTAGGTTTATTGTTTACCTATGATCCTATAGTTTACTGAGACACTACACTGTCTCTCTGTATTCTATGATCCTATAGTTTACTGAGACACTACACTGTCTCTGTATTCTATGATCCTATAGTTTACTGAGACACTACACTGTCTCTGTATTCTATGATCCTATAGTTTACTGAGACACTACACTGTCTCTATGTATTCTATGATCTTATAGTTTACTGAGACACTACACTGTCTCTGTATTCTATGATCCTATAGTTTACTGAGACACTACACTGTCTCTCTGTATTCTATGATCCTATAGTTTACTGAGACACTACACTGTCTCTCTGTATTCTATGATCCTATAGTTTACTGAGACACTACACTGTCTCTATATTCTATGATCTTATAGTTTACTGAGACACTACACTGTCTCTGTATTCTATGATCCTATAGTTTACTGAGACACTACACTGTCTCTCTGTATTCTATGATCCTATAGTTTACTGAGACACTACACTGTCTCTGTATTCTATGATCCTATAGTTTACTGAGACACTACACTGTCTCTCTGTATTCTATGATCCTATAGTTTACTGAGACACTACACTGTCTCTCTCTATTCTATGATCCTATAGTTTACTGAGACACTACAATGTCTCTGTATTCTATGATCCTATAGTTTACTGAGACACTACACTGTCTCTCTGTATTCTATGATCCTATAGTTTACTGAGACACTACACTGTCTCTCTGTATTCTATGATCCTATAGTTTACTGAGACACTACACTGTCTCTATATTCTATGATCTTATAGTTTACTGAGACACTACACTGTCTCTGTATTCTATGATCCTATAGTTTACTGAGACACTACACTGTCTCTCTGTATTCTATGATCCTATAGTTTACTGAGACACTACACTGTCTCTGTATTCTATGATCCTATAGTTTACTGAGACACTACACTGTCTCTCTGTATTCTATGATCCTATAGTTTACTGAGACACTACACTGTCTCTCTGTATTCTATGATCCTATAGTTTACTGAGACACTACACTGTCTCTGTATTCTATGATCCTATAGTTTACTGAGACACTACACTGTCTCTCTGTATTCTATGATCCTATAGTTTACTGAGACACTACACTGTCTCTGTATTCTATGATCCTATAGTTTACTGAGACACTACACTGTCTCTCTGTATTCTATGATCCTATAGTTTACTGAGACACTACAATGTCTCTCTGTATTCTATGATCCTATAGTTTATTGAGACACTACACTGTCTCTCTGTATTCTATGATCCTATAGTTTACTGAGACACTACACTGTCTCTCTGTATTCTATGATCCTATAGTTTACTGAGACACTACACTGTCTCTGTATTCTATGATCCTATAGTTTACTGAGACACTACACTGTCTCTGTATTCTATGATCCTATAGTTTACTGAGACACTACACTGTCTCTGTATTCTAAGATCCTATAGTTTACTGAGACACTACACTGTCTCTCTGTATTCTATGATCCTATAGTTTACTGAGACACTACACTGTCTCTCTGTATTCTATGATCCTATAGTTTACTGAGACACTACACTGTCTCTGTATTCTATGATCCTATAGTTTACTGAGACACTACACTGTCTCTGTATTCTATGATCCTATAGTTTACTGAGACGCTACACTGTCTCTGTATTCTATGATCCTATAGTTTACTGAGACACTACACTGTCTCTCTGTATTCTATGATCCTATAGTTTACTGAGACACTACAATGTCTCTCTGTATTCTATGATCCTATAGTTTACTGAGACGCTACACTGTCTCTGTATTCTATGATCCTATAGTTTACTGAGACACTACACTGTCTCTCTGTATTCTATGATCCTATAGTTTACTGAGACACTACAATGTCTCTCTGTATTCTATGATCCTATAGTTTACTGAGACAATACACTGTCTCTGTATTCTATGATCCTATAGTTTACTGAGACACTACACTGTCTCTGTATTCTAAGATCCTATAGTTTACTGAGACACTACACTGTCTCTCTGTATTCTATGATCCTATAGTTTACTGAGACACTACACTGTCTCTGTATTCTATGATCCTATAGTTTACTGAGACACTACACTGTCTCTGTATTCTATGATCCTATAGTTTACTGAGACACTACACTGTCTCTGTATTCTAAGATCCTATAGTTTACTGAGACACTACACTGTCTCTCTGTATTCTATGATCCTATAGTTTACTGAGACGCTACACTGTCTCTGTATTCTATGATCCTATAGTTTACTGAGACACTACACTGTCTCTGTATTCTATGATCCTATAGTTTACTGAGACACTACACTGTCTCTGTATTCTATGATCCTATAGTTTACTGAGACACTACACTGTCTCTGTATTCTATGATCCTATAGTTTACTGAGACACTACACTGTCTCTGTATTCTATGATCCTATAGTTTACTGAGACGCTACACTGTCTCTGTATTCTATGATCCTATAGTTTACTGAGACACTACACTGTCTCTGTATTCTATGATCCTATAGTTTACTGAGACACTACACTGTCTCTGTATTCTATGATCCTATAGTTTACTGAGACGCTACACTGTCTCTGTATTCTATGATCCTATAGTTTACTGAGACACTACACTGTCTCTCTGTATTCTATGATCCTATAGTTTACTGAGACACTACACTGTCTCTCTGTATTCTATGATCCTATAGTTTACTGAGACACTACACTGTCTCTCTGTATTCTATGATCCTATAGTTTACTGAGACACTACACTGTCTCTGTATTCTATGATCCTATAGTTTACTGAGACAATACACTGAATCTCTGTATTCTATGATCCTATAGTTTACTGAGACACTACACTGTCTCTGTATTCTATGATCCTATAGTTTACTGAGACACTACACTGTCTCTATGTATTCTATGATCCTATAGTTTACTGAGACACTACACTGAATCTCTGTATTCTATGATCCTATAGTTTACTGAGACACTACACTGTCTCTGTTTATTATATGTATGTGTTTACCTTGTTTGTTGTAAGTCACTCTGGATAAAGAGAGTCTGATAAATGCCTACATTGTAAATTGTAATTAATGGATGATACTGAATCATCATTTCAATTCACTGATTACATTTCATCAATAGAACATAAGCAAGATAATTAGCATATTCTGTATAAACACATGCAGAGGGTCAGTAAAACACTTACACTGCTGGTTTCTCTTGTCTCCATGTTCTTTCACTGGCAGACAGACAGGACAGTCGTGTCGTGTACAGTTCCTCCAGTGAGAGATAAGCTGTCTGGATGAGGCACAGTGAGCCACTGGAGGAGAGAGAGTGTTGGAGAAAAGAAAGAAAAGAAGAGAAAAGAGGATCATCAGGTACAGGAGTATGAGAAACAACACATACTGTATAATAGATGAGACTAAATGTGTCCCAATGTGATCCACTCTGCCACCTAGCTGCAGCACTTATGTTGAAGGGTTTCCTGTTTGTTCCATTTATCCAGTTTTTCTGTCTCTTTCCCTTTGCTCTAACACTACTTCTATCTTCTAACAGAATTCTACAACATGGAAACAATATTTCACCCTGTAAACCGTGACATGACAAATACATTCTGACTGAGTTAACAGGTTAGTTTTACTTGTCTAGTATTTTGGAAATGTATCCTTTTGACAGATATTATGTACAAATATAGTCATGCATATGCACATTTAGTAAATACAACTTCATGGATTTCAATGAAGTCAAACTTCATTTTAAACTTGAATTCCATCCATGAGGGATAAAAAATAAATACATCTAGAAATGTTTTTCTTAACTATGTCACAGTCTGGTGTTTATGTCACAAACCACAGACATAAATTGTATGGTTATTGTTATCGTTAGGTATAAAACTAGTGACGAGTATAATTGGACAGACTCTTACCCTTGCATGATTTGCCAGCCGTACAGTGAGTCATGTGGTTCAGGACGTTCTTCATGGTGCCACAGTGGGGCAGGTTGCACTGGCGTACCGTCCCGTTGGCCGGGCACTTGTGTGCGTGGAGCAGAAGAACCAGCTGCTGCTGAATCAGCTTACGCTTCTCTGGGTCGACCACAGGGGGCGCTACGGCGAGGGGAAAGAGAGAGGCTTGCATGTTATTTATCAGAAGAGCTGTGTCAGGGAAATCTATTTGTCGACAATAATTTTGAGGACATTTGACATTATTTACTTTTTGAAAATGTACAGTGGTACGATTATACAATGATGCTAAAAGGATAACACAAAAAGCCCTGAGGGCTTGTTTCCATTGTGGTCCTATGTATTCAATTCATAGAGTTGTTTTTTATTGCTATTCCTTCATTTATGTAGGCTATTTATTTTATGTTCATTAAATCTGAATCTCTTTCTCCAAGGGGTCCCCAGCTACAGTGTGTGTGTGTGTGTGTGTGTGTGTGTGTGTGTGTGTGTGTGTGTGTGTGTGTGTGTGTGTGTGTGTGTGTGTGTGTGTGTGTGAGAGAGAGAGAGAGACACACACACACAGACAGATGTGATAAATGGAGAAATTCTGAACAACGGCCCGTCAGGCATATAGACTATGGAGGATGTAAACCTCGCTCAAATAGAGACACTGTGAGTGAATATTTGGGGGTGGATGACGTCACTGCGTCGCTCACTTTGTGTTGCTACCAGTGCAGGACTGTTTGAGATGAGTGACTGACAAGTCCTACAAGACTGACACGTTCAGCAGAGAATCTCTAACCATAAGAGTGAAAACAAACACATCATGCATCGTCTTTAGTGGAAAGCAGACTTTACAGCAAGCAGTACAATAACACAGTCGTCTGATCTCTGTTTATGTTAAATTCAGGCTTCTTACCTGGAACAACAGGTGCATTAAGCTTTGGTCGCTTTGGGGGGTGAACGTCCATCTCACTCCTCCTGATAGATGACAGTTGTTAGTTGCAACAATGTGTTTATACCCAGTTTTAGTTTTATCACTTGCTAATTTCAAAACATGTTGTAGCTTTAAGACATGCTGCCTTGTATGGAATTAATCCAAATGACTGTAATCAGCTGTAGTGACCGAGAACTTTAATCTATGAAAGTATTATGATACCTGGCCAAATAAGTAATAATAAAAGTAAAAATAATAACTATAACTTATATGGCTTCTTTAAAAAACTAAAGAAACAAAAGAAAATACTTTAGCAGCCAGAAGCCTGTGTGAATAACTAATCATTCAGTGCAGATGTAAAAGAGTCATAAAATGCTTTATGTTTTAATTATTGTCATGAAGCATTATGAATATTTATGAGCTCTTATAACTATGATTAGGCAGTGTTATAAACAGAGTATAGTCTAATGCATTCTAAGCACACCTATAATGCATTATAGACAAGGCTTCATAAAAAGTGTTACTATGGTGAATAATAATAATAACATTCTTTGTGTTGTTCCAGTTCATAGAGATCAGTGATCTTACTGTGTGTGTGAAGGTCCAGGTCCATCCTCTGACCAGTCACTGTCCACAGGGCTCTCTGCTCTCTGGTAAACACTTCTGGAATCATACAAACGTTTCAGTTTGTTGCTTAGATCTTCCAAGTTATATTTCTGCACTCTGCCAGTAGGCCAGAGAAGTACCTCCATTCATTATTATTTTTTGTTATACATTTTAACTCATTTACTGCTGGAGTTTCCTTAGAACAGTCTGCACACACTGCCAGTGTTCCTGAGCGTTTTTACTAATCTTTCAAGACCACAAAATATTTGGTTCTATGACGATGTAAACACCAAATATTTCAAAAGAAAGACGAGTCTCTAGTTTCATCGGGGGGGGGGGGGGGGGGGGGTGAGTGATCCTAGGACTTCTTTGTCGGAAGTTCTAGGATCACTCAAAGGTTGCAGAAGAGCGCCCTCTATCGTAAACACTGAAAACACTGATCGACCTATAGACGTCAATGGCACTGAAGTGTTATTGAAATGATGTCACATAGACGTCAATGGCACTCAATGAGTTAAATGGAAGTCAATGGCTAACCCTAACTCTAACTCCAAAATCCAATTGAGGCGACATCATAATGTTTTTCTGTGATCATATTCACAAGATCATGAGCTCAGGAAGTGGATTTTCTAACGCTGTGTAGACTCATTTTAAAGTCATAGATATTATGCCGATTTTTTGGGGTGAGCTTAGGGGGGTCTAGACCCACCAGTAGATTTAATTATGTACAGTTAGGAATAAATAAATAATAATAATAAGTCTCTTTTCCAACTTTCCAACAAAAGTAAATAACATAAAAAACTAGAAAAAGAGCTCCTCGGAGCACAGGTCTCCGCCAGGTCAGGTAGGTTATTGTGGGCCAGCAATGTTTGGAATTCACCAATCAAGCTGGAATGTGAAAAATCGGACGGATCCGTCTTGATCACTTGACTAAAGAGATAATACGTACCGATTTGCGTGATCTTTGGAGGAGTAATATAACAAAAATGATTTGCAAGAATCGGCCTCCTGGTGGCGCTATAATAGGGCAATGTTGAAAGAGTGGCATTTGTTCTTCAACGTAGTGCGAATATGCGTGCAAAGTTTCACCGCAATCAGACGCTGCTTTCATGACTTGCGGCATTTAGTTCCAAACGGTCCACTCCTGCAAACTTTAGATGTCAATCTTAGCCAATCAGGATGGAATATGAAAAATCTAACAGATCCGTCTTGATCACATGACTATAGAGATCATATGGAGGGGAAAGGAACTGGTTGGAATAACGTGTTCCTTCCACGCGCTACGTCCTACCGGGGAAACTCCTCCCTGTCAGGTGATAAGAAGGACAGTTGGCTCTCATGCATTGAAGGAGGCATGAGCTCGGCTCTGGGCTCCCTAGGCTGGCGGGGGGAGTGTAGCGCCCAGGATCACTTAGACAATTGGCACCGGGTGAAAAAGGGTTGCAAAAATCGTGGGATAAAAAAAAATTAAGTACAAAAAAAAAGAAAAAACTGGCCATGCTGTTACAGATTAGCAGTGATTGTGATTAAGCCTTGGTATTAACTCTATAACTGCCAAAGAAGTTTATAAACGTCTTTGAGAAATTAGCTGTTGCCTGCCAAAGACGTTTAAAAACGTCCTTAACACATTGACCGCCGGGCCCGTAGTTCTACGGGCCGTTAAATCCAACGGTTAAGCGCCGATCCCGTAGCCTACGGGCTGTGGTGCTTTTTCCTTTTTTTCGAAAAAACTTTTTTTTTTCAATTTTCTAGGGGGACCATTTTCAGTGTAACACCACCCGAAGTCAACCGGAAGTGCGATCCCGTTTTTTGTTTCCCGTCTGCCTCCATTCTAAGTCGTACACAAAAACCCCTGTAAACCTATGTAGTTTTTCATCCTCGCATTTCCCATGTTAACATAAACGGTCAGAACTCAAACATGGCGGCTCCGTTTGACACGTGGTTTGGACTGGTACACGCAGGGAGATGTCGCCGATGTAAACAGACCGTGTACGGCTCAATCTTAAGGATTTTAACAAGATCTATGGCGACGTGAAAAAAACAAAAAACAACAATAAAACGTTGGGACTGGTGAGTACATTATGAGATTAACCTCTGGCGGTCAATGTGTTAAAAAAAAAAAAAGTCTAAAAAGATTCTCTAATTATTTAGTATTGACACCTTTTCGATATTCCAAACGAATAAGGAGATAACAATTTCCAAAGATTTGCTGCTCCATCCACTTCAATGTTAAAATTGAAACGGACAAACAATTCACAATGTTTTTTGGTTTGAAACCACTGGTTTTGAGCTATTTTCAAACATCAAACAACACATGACAACAAGGTCAAATTGACCTCGTTGACATTTGTGAAACCACACCTGAATCTCATCTGTGATTAGAAATTTTCTGGGGATCAATCATACTTGAGAAAAATATTTTGTGGCTATGCGAAAAGGTACCAAAATCGGTCAAAACCCTGGCAGAGGCTACAGACTGTTCTGAAAAAACTCTGGCAGGGTAAGAGTTAAATAGAAATAACATTGAGATTTCAGGGAATGCAAAAAAAACTGGAAAACTTCTATTTCTAGTACCTTTTGAGGTTTGAGCAGAAGAATGGATGAGCCAAGCATTCCTCCACTGTAGGTCTTTTCTTTTGGTCTTCATTGATCATCCTCTCGATGAGATCCATGGCGACCGCATCCTGAACATGGTCCAGGTTGTACTTTCCATCATAAATGTTGACTTCACATCTAAAGTCTTCGCCAAATGGATGGTGTCCTCCAGACAGGATGTAATATGTCAACATCCCAGCTACCTTTAGAATGAATGTAACCATTTACTGACGGTACAGTATGTGTTATACTCATGATTAAATAGTTCTCATGCAGAATAAGAACAAACCTGGACGTCAGAGCTGCGTTTACACGGTGCATCACCTCCTACATTCAAGGTCTCCTTCGCCTTCCAGCATCGTGTTCCTGCACAGCAAGTTAAATGTGTTGTTTGTCCTTCGAGCATCCGTCTGCTGATTCCAAAATCAGCCAATCTGGCCTTGCCTTTAATATCTGCAGGGCAAATTGGGTAGATAAATATAATAAAGAATTTTAGATTAATCGAAATACATTCAGGAAATCATGTTAATATTTCTGACATTATCTGCTTGTTTAAAAACAAAAACACCTTTCCTTACCAATCAAAACATTCTGGGGCTTGATATCCCGGTGGATAATTGGAGGACTCTGAGAATGGAGTACGCTCAAGCTTTGGAGAACCTGCTTTGCAAGCTTTCTCCTCGGTTCAGAATCTGATGTATTCTTGATGTGTTCTTCCAGCGTGTATTCACATAACTGAAGAACAAGGTATCCAAAGTTCTCATCCTCTACAAAATCCATGTATCGTACAATCAAAGGATGATCAAGCTCTGGAAGACGTAAAAAGCCTTCCTCGTTCTTCAGCACTTTATAGTTGGATGTAGACATTCTCTTCACTGCCACTTCAGTGCCGTCATCTCTTAACCCCAAGAAGACCTCAGTTCCATCACTTCCCTTTGCGATGCGCAATTCATCATCATCTTTCACAAACACAACACTTCCAACTTTGACAACTTTGTCACAGGCAGTGTTCACAATCTTCTCTAACTTTTGACCCCACCTTTTACTGATTTTGAGCCATTTTCGTGGTTGTGTTGATTGATCCATTGCCTAACCTCAGAACAGCTGTGGGGAGAAAAAACAGTGAAAACATCAGTTCAGATTTGATTTCAGACCTTTCTCTGGAAATGTAATAAGTACAATTATAGATCTTATACCATTCAAAACATTTTAAATAGGACTCCAGGCTATCAAGTAGTATAACACGTAGCAATGCTGGCTGCAATGAGTCTTCATCTATATTATAGCAACACCACTATGAAATGTCTTCATATTATAACAACATCATTATGAATTTGTAAATGCCAATAATTCTAAAATTCAGCAGGCCTTGTATCACAAACCTCAACACCTTTAAATTGTTGATTTGAAAAGTCTGCCACTGAAAACAGCCGTGTCTAAAAGTTTTTTCTTTTTTTTACAGCCATGCTTCAACCTACTGACTGAATAATTTCTCCAAATTGTTCCATGTTCATGTCATTTATTATAATTCTTTAACTAACTAGAGAAAGTGCTCCTCGGAGCACAGGTCTACGCCAGGTCAGGTAGGTTATTGTGGCCTCCTGGTGGCGCTATAATAGGCCAATGTGAAAAGATTGTCATTTCTTCTTAGGCCTTTCACGGCAATCGGACACTGCATTCATGATTTGAGGCATTTTTTTCCATAAATGTGTTCTGCTAAAATTAGACCTGCTGGTGGCGCTATAACAGGCCAATGTTAAAAGGGTGGCATTTGTTCCTCGTGTGTACCAATTTGCATGAAATTTGGATACAACCCGAAGGAGTAATATTTAAAAAAAATGTTTTACATAAGTTGGCCTCCTGGTGGCGCTATAAAAGGCAGATGTGAAAAAATGCAGGGCAAAGGTTTTTCCTTGGCCTCTAGGGAGTGCCCATACAAAGTTTTACACAGATCGGTGCAGTTATAGGTAAAAACACGAATCAGCCTGTTATAGCGCCACCATGAGGCTGATTTGAAAACATTTAAGTGGCGTTTCTTCCTCGGCCTAGTGGGAATGTACGTGCAAAATTTCACGGAAATTGCATGCTGTGTTCATGATTTGAGGCATTTTGTTCAAAACGGAGCACTCCTGCAAACTTTGAAGTCATTTTTAAAACCTGTTACTATAGAGTACAGAAGTCCTGACGTCACTCGTTCATCCCCTGGTTCGTAAAGTCATTTATCTATGGAGAATAACATTGGGTCATCATAGAATCGTCTCATATAAGAATTGTGGTCCAAAAATAAATAAACTGTCTCTGGGATATTGTCAGGGAGGAGGTTCTGTATCGTTTATGATAGTCAGTCACTTATATTTGATACAGTCTGTTTCTGGAGAAAATTTAACTAATTCGGTGGAAGTAACATTATCGTTTTCTCACCATCAGTTGATGCTTCATATCCATAAGAGTCAAACCGCCGGGGTCATTTGTTTATTTTTGGAACACAGTTCTTATTTGACGCGATATTAAACAAGTCTATGGGAATTCAGAACGGGGGAGAAAAGCGCAAACCAGGTAGGATGTGTAAATTACGTCAGACTTCAGTGCTCTATTAATCCCATCTCTACGTCTCAGAGTATTTCAATATAGACTTCCAGAACAGCAGTACCCAGCTTTAGGCCTAGAGCAGTCCCACAACGCATGTAAAACTTTACCCATT
The DNA here is from genome assembly GCF_963280865.1 of Gymnoscopelus braueri. Taxonomy (NCBI): domain Eukaryota; kingdom Metazoa; phylum Chordata; class Actinopteri; order Myctophiformes; family Myctophidae; genus Gymnoscopelus; species Gymnoscopelus braueri. Next base: position 7,906 of record NW_027660952.1, on the reverse strand, counting down.
TGTCCTTTGCACTTCCAACATTTATTGTCTTGTGTTACAGGGACATGTTTGTCTTGTGTTACAGGGACATGTTTGGGTCCATTTTAACGTCTACTCAGGCTATTGTTTTACCCCAGACACTTTTTAAGTTGCTTGATTCAGTATTTAGATGTTTGATAATCATTTTATCATACAGGCCCCTTTCTTATACAAACCCATCATTTTTTTTCAATCACTTTTTCCCCCCCTTTCTTTTTTCTTCTTTTTCCATTTTCCCCAAAAATGATAAAAAATAAATGATAAAAGTAATTGATCTTCTTCTCACGTATTAGAAGAACAATATCAGTCACCAGAACCAAGGACAGGTGTTTTCAATGAGTCTAACATGGTTAAAATGGAGTTTGAAGTTTGTATAGGAAAAAATCCTGATAAAAAAATTTATATCTAATATCTAAATACTGAATCAAGCAACTTAAAAACTGTCTGAGGTGAAACACTAAAGCCTTACAGATTAGGATGTTTAAATGATCCCAAACATATTTGAGAGTGAAATATCCTCTAGAACCCATTCTGAACAGTTTCATGGATGTAAAATAATATCTATGTACAACTTTATAGTGGATAAACTTACTTCTTGCATCTCTTGTGGCCCAACACACATACATCACATTCTGCCATCTGTTTTCAGTCAGTAACCTCAGTCTTTTTGCCATATTAGTCTTATATTTTCACACATTATATGAGTATTTGATATTTCCCTGTAGAGTACTGATGCAGATTGTTGGATATAGAACTAAGAAGAATTAAAAAACGTTTGAACCCTATTGTCTTTATCCATTTCCCTTTCCAGTCCAAAAGCAGTCATTTGTTATTATTATTATTATTCCATTTTCATATTAAGCAGAAATGAAATAGTCACTGACTTTTGCTCTCCATTCTATTTCATAAAAACAGCCATTCTGTACAGAGGCCAGTCCATAACAACATAATTATCATATAAAAACCATAGGAGTGATGTATGGCTGTGCATATGGATTGGAATTAATTAAATGTGTATAATATCACATCCATTCTAAAACCTCTATAGCCCCGCCCCCATTTGGAACCTCTCTCTCTCTCTCCACTCTCCATGACAGCTCTGAGATGAGGTCCTGCTGCGTCCCGCCCGGCAGACGTTGTGTCCGTCATAGGTCAGTGAAGATTACCCTTTATGCAACAACGTATCCAAAAAGTAAAGGTAGTCCGTGTCCGAGACACCTACAGATGTTTGCAAAATAGTCGGAAAGTAAGATGTAAGTGAACTTATTTACGGGCTGAAACAAGCGTTTAAATCTCTTGTCAGCCAACCTAGTCAGCCTGTGCCATGTTTTCCTACTGCAGCCGAACAGGGAGCAATGGAACAGCTGCCGTGGTTGAGTAGGAAAACATGGCACAGGCTGACTAAACAAGTGATTTAAACGCTTGTTTCAACCCCGTCGCTTACATTTTACAATAGAGCACCGAAGTCCTGACGTCACTCGTTCATCCCCAGGTTTGCGGAAGTAATTTCTCTATGGAGAATAACATTGGGTCATCTTAGAATCGTCTCATATAAGAATTGTGGTCCAAAAATAAACACCGCGTGTCGGCGTTATTGTCAGGGAGGAGGTTCTGTATAGTTTATGATAGTCAGTCACTTATATTTGATACAGTCTGTTTCTGGCGAAAATGTAACTAATTCGGCGGAAGTAACATTAGCGTTTTCTCACCGTCAGTTGATGCTTCATATCCATAAGAGTCAACCCGCCGGGGTCATGTGTTTATTTTTGGAACACAGTTCTTATTTGACGCGATATTAAATACGTCTATGGGATTCAGAACGGGGGTGGAAAACTGCGAACCAGGTAGACAAACAAAGGATGTGTAAATGACGTCAGACTTCGGCGGTCTATACTTTTTGGATAAAATGTTGCATAAAGGGTCATCTTCACTGACCTTTACCGGACGCAACGTCTGCCGGGCGGGACGCAGCGGGACCTCATCTCAGAGCTGTCATGGAGAGACCTTAGTGAGTCCTGGACTAGTACCTTATTAAAAATCTCTATAAGACCTTAGTGAGTCCTGGACTAGTACCTTATTAAAAACCTCTATAAGACCTTAGTGAGTCCTGGACTAGTACCTTATTAAAAACCTCTATAAGACCTTAGTGAGTCCTGGACTAGTACCTTATTAAAAACCTCTATGAGACCTTAGTGAGTCCTGGACTAGTACCTTATTAAAAACCTCTATAAGACCTTAGTGAGTCCTGGACTAGTACCTTATTAAAAACCTCTATGAGACCTTAGTGAGTCCTGGACTAGTACCTTATTAAAAACCTCTATAAGACCTTAGTGAGTCCTGGACTAGTACCTTATTAAAAATCTCTATAAGACCTTAGTGAGTCCTGGACTAGTACCTTATTAAAAACCTCTATAAGACCTTAGTGAGTCCTGGACTAGTACCTTATTAAAAACCTCTATAAGACCTTAGTGAGTCCTGGACTAGTACCTTATTAAAAACCTCTATGAGACCTTAGTGAGTCCTGGACTAGTACCTTATTAAAAACCTCTATAAGACCTTAGTGAGTCCTGGACTAGTACCTTATTAAAAACCTCTATAAGACCTTAGTGAGTCCTGGACTAGTACCTTATTAAAAACCTCTATGAGACCTTAGTGAGTCCTGGACTAGTACCTTATTAAAAACCTCTATAAGACCTTAGTGAGTCCTGGACTAGTACCTTATTAAAAACCTCTATGAGACCTTAGTGAGTCCTGGACTAGTACCTTATTAAAAACCTCTATGAGACCTTAGTGAGTCCTGGACTAGTACCTTATTAAAAACCTCTATGAGACCTTAGTAAGTCCTGGACTAGTACCTTATTAAAAACCTATATGAGACCTTAGTGAGTCCTGGACTAGTACCTTATTAAAAACCTCTATAAGACCTTAGTGAGTCCTGGACTAGTACCTTATTAAAAACCTCTATGAGACCTTAGTGAGTCCTGGACTAGTACCTTATTAAAAATCTCTATGAGACCTTAGTGAGTCCTGGACTAGTACCTTATTAAAAACCTCTATAAGACCTTAGTGAGTCCTGTACTAGTACCTTATTAAAAACCTCTATAAGACCTTAGTGAGTCCTGGACTAGTACCTTATTAAAAACCTCTATAAGACCTTAGTGAGTCCTGGACTAGTACCTTATTAAAAACCTCTATAAGACCTTAGTGAGTCCTGGACTAGTACCTTATTAAAAACCTCTATAAGACCTTAGTGAGTCCTGGACTAGTACCTTATTAAAAACCTCTATAAGACCTTAGTGAGTCCTGGACTAGTACCTTATTAAAAACCTCTATAAGACCTTAGTAAGTCCTGGACTAGTACCTTATTAAAAGCCTCTATGAGACCTTAGTAAGTCCTGGACTAGTACCTTATTAAAAACCTATATGAGACCTTAGTAAGTCCTGGACTAGTACCTTATTAAAAACCTCTATAAGACCTTAGTAAGTCCTGGACTAGTACCTTATTAAAAACCTCTATGAGACCTTAGTAAGTCCTGGACTAGTACCTTATTAAAAACCTCTATGAGACCTTAGTAAGTCCTGGACTAGTACCTTATTAAAAACCTATATGAGACCTTAGTGAGTCCTGGACTAGTACCTTATTAAAAACCTCTATAAGACCTTAGTGAGTCCTGGACTAGTACCTTATTAAAAACCTCTATGAGACCTTAGTGAGTCCTGGACTAGTACCTTATTAAAAACCTCTATAAGACCTTAGTGAGTCCTGGACTAGTACCTTATTAGAAACCTCTATGAACCCTTAATATAATAATACACTTTATCTGTAGAGCACCTTTCATGACATGGAAATGCAGCTCAAAGTGCTTTACAGCGCAACAATACAATTACAACTACTTTAACAATAAAGGAAAAGCAAAAGCATAAAACAACATAAAAACTAGAAAAAGAAAAAACCTGTGCTCCTCGGACCTGTTGGTGGCGCTATAACAGGCCAATGTTAAAAGGGTGGCATTTGTTCCTCAACGTAGTGCAAATGTGTGTTCAAAGTTTCACCGCAATCGGACGGTGCGTTCATGATTTGCGGCATTTTGTTCAAAACGGGCCACTCCTGTAAACATTACATGTCAATCTTAGCCAATCAGGATGGAATATGAAAAATCAAACAGATCCGTCTTGATCACATGACTATAGAGATCATGTATTGTGTACCGATTTGTGTGAAATTTGGATCAAATCTGAAGGCTTAATATCACAAAATGTGTTTTACATAAGTCTGCCTCCTGGTGGCGCTATAAAAGGCAAATGTGAAAAATGCAGGGCAAAGGTTTTTCCTTGGCCTCTAGAGAGTGTGCATACAAAGTTTTACACTGATCGGTGCAGTTATAGGTAAAAGCACGAATTGGCCTGTTACAGCGCCACCATGAGGCTGATTTGAACATTTTCAAATGGCATTTCTTCCTCGGCCTAATGGGAATGTGTGTGCAAAATTTCACGGAAATTGCATGCTGTGTTCATGATTTGAGGCATTTTGTTCGAAACGGAGTACTCCTGCAAACTTTGAAAGCCATTTTTTGTCAATCAGGATGGAATATGAAAAATCTGAAATGAGCCGTTTCTTTAAATGACTATAGAGATACTGTGTACCGATTTGCCGGATTTTGGGCCAAAATCTGTAGGAGTACTGTCCAAAAATGTGTTTTGCACAAATCGGCCTCCTGGTGGCGCTATAAAAGGCCCATGTGAAAAATTTCTGCTCTGGCATCCAGGGACTGTGTGTGCACAGTTTCGCTGCGATCAAGACAACGGTGGCAGAGATTAGCTGTCCACAAAATGACAGAATGACGGACGGACGGACACACGGACGGACGGACGGACGGACAGGGGCGAAAACATACTCTCGCCATGCCTTTCGGCCTGGCGGAGACCGAGAAAATAATAGCAAAAGGCAGTGAATCAGGCCATACAGTAAGGACATGGATAACAACACAGAGATTTAAAAATCAACTAAAAAATCAACTAAAAGCAAGAGTGAAGAAGTAGGTCTTGAGCTAGCCGTAGAATACGACTCTCTAAGATGTATTTCATGATTCTGACATTTCATAGATTGAACAGAATCATAAAATACATCTATCTAGTGTTGAGCTGTGCTTTAAAGATATCGACAGCTTAGTGAGTCTGGTACCTTTTCAGTGTTCCTGTCCTGGTCAGTGCGGTCAGTGTGGTCAGGTAACATTATGCAGGTCTTCACGTTGTCCACAGGAACTATGAGTAACCCTATCTAAAGCTATCTGTGTGTCCATAATGTCCCAAACAGCAGAATAACGTCTAAATGTCCAACTGGGACACTAAACTATTATAAAGTTGATAAACTATTATAAAGTTGAGCTTTACATTTAGCTTCAAAAAGTCAGTTCATTTCTTTCTCATTGAAACGTCAACACGATGAACTTCTGTGTTTTCTTCCTGTTTCCTCAGCCTGTCTCTTCTGTGTTTAAACTGAACTAACAATCTGAGACACAACATACACACCGTGTTGTTCTGTTCTGAGACTCATAGAGTTATAGAAGAATAGAAACACTAACTTATATTATTTTATATTATATTATCTCACACACTTTCTCTCTCTCTCTTCCGGGTTGAAACACCCACGCCCACGCACTACACCGCGTTGCCAGATTTTGCGAGAGAAACGGGCAACCAGGTCTATGATATAGGCCACATGAGCACTTAAACCTATATATACCTCTGGCTGTTTGAAAATAGCAGATCCACAGATGCGTTGTGAGCTTGTAGATCTGCTATTTTTTTATTTTTTAATCTTGAAAATAAGTGACAAATGTGGAACATTTGAACAACACAAATCTCTGTCAGATGGGGGGGGTGGGGGGGGTCAAATAAGTACCACCAGAGCCATGTATTAGAAACTACCAAATAATCAACTAAACTTTAGAAACAAACCCCCAAAAACTACAACCCGCAACTACCAATATTTACATGAGACTTTACAGAAAAACAAGCCTAAAGTCGCTTATAATAAGCAGACATGGCAACACAGCCAGAGAGAGTTCCGGGCCGGTATCTGTCCGTCTCCCTCTCTCGTCCGGCTGGAAACATAAAGGAATAAAGGAACTATTAATTATTTAAGGGCTAGGGTTACTACAACCCTAGTCCAATACAAATAGGCACCAGAAGGTGGCAGCATTGAGCTTTAACAGCAGATCAATGGGGTCTTAATTGTATCGTGTTAGTATCAATCACTGTTCTTATTTCACTAAAAAATAAAAGCCTGGAGATCGAGGCTAGTATACGATACGATAATACTTTATTGTCAGTTCACACTGAAATTTGTCTTGCGACACAGCAGCCATGTATGCAACAATAAACATGACATAAGAAAACAAAACAAAATACATACATAAAGACATACAAAGACAAGAGCAATGTCCACCTCTCAGCCTACCCCAAGCCTACAACTCCTGATTAAGCCTCAATGTCGTCTGATGGACAAAGGACCTCTTCAGTTTGACCTTATTGTATGTAGGAACACTGTATCTCCTTCCTGAAGGCAGCAACCTATATTCTCCATACAAAGCATGGCTTGTGTTTGAAGTGATATTCCTTGCCAACCTTATCATACTGTCATTATACGTAGATGTATAGAGCCTCTGAAGTGGTTGTCCAACAATCTTTGAACAAATGTTCAGTTGCTGCAGCAGTTGTGACTTTAAGGCTACAGACAGACATCCATACCAGGTGGTACTACAGTACTGAAGAACACTCATAATAACAGAAGTGAAAAACAAAAGAAGAATCTGTCTACTAGCACCAAAAGATCTCAGGCGGCGAAGGAAATAGACTCTTTGCTTTGTCTTCTTACCCACTGATTCAATCTGGTCTTTCCATGACAGAAGGTGGTCAATTACTACTCCTAGGTATGTATACGAACATACCTGGTTGATCTGTTCACTATGAATAGTAATGGGGGATCTGTGTATCTCTAGTGGGGCACCAAAAACAATCTCCTCTGTCTTTTTTGTGTTAATGATAAGAGCGTTGTTATCACTCCACTCCACCACCTTATTTACTCTGTGTTGGTGCAGTCCAGGATCACTGGAACTATCCAAAAGAGAAATCAAAACTGTATCATCAGAGTACTTTAGAATGTATTGGTCTGGTTTGTCAGTGCGACATTCAGACAGACATTCCTCAGTACGACAGCTGTCAGTATAAAGGGTGAAAAGTACAGCTGAGCTTACACAACCCTGGGGAGCACCAACATTAGTAGTTAATGCTGCGGAGAGGGTTCTGTTCACTTTCACCCTCTGTACTCTGTTAGTAAGGAAGGAAGCATACCAGTGAATTAAGTATGGATTCAGTTCCAACTGTACCATCTTTGACACCAGAATATCAGACTGTATTGTATTGAAAGCTGAAGAGAAGTCTAAGAACAGCACCCTTGCATGATTCTTATTAGACTTATCTAGGTGTTTTGTAATCACAGTATCAATGTAATCACTGTAGCCTGGGTTCAATAATATATATATATATATATATATATATATATACAATAACACACACACACACACACACACACACACACACACACACACACACACACACACACACACACACACACACACACACACACACACACACACACACACACACACACACACACAGTATTGAACCCAGGCTACAGTGACTGAGTGATATGTGAGTGAGTGATATGCTGTCGTGCATCACTGCTCGACAGCAGTGTTATAGCAGTGTTTAACACTTCAAATGGCCATACTTCAGTGTTATAACAGTGTTTAACACTTCAAATGGCCATACTTCAGTGTCATAACAGTGTTTAACACTTCAAATGGCCACACTTCAGTGTCATAAC